>NC_080179.1:785000-832500 GCF_950295315.1 Erinaceus europaeus
GGTGATGCACTGTTAGGAGTAGCTTCTGTGTATGGGTACTAGGTGATGCTCTGTTAGGAGTAGCTTCTGTGTATGGGTACTAGGTGATGCTCTATTAGGAGTAGCTTCTGTGTATGGGTACTAGGTGATGCTCTGTTAGGAGTAGCTTCTGTGTATGGGTACTAGGTGATGCTCTGTTAGGAGTAGCTTCTGTGTATGGGTACTAGGTGATGCTCTGTTAGGAGTAGCTTCTGTGTATGGGTACTAGGTGATGCTCTATTAGGAGTAGCTTCTGTGTATGGGTGCTAGGTGGTGCTCTGTTAGGAGTAGCTTCTGTGTATGGGTGCTAGGTGGTGCTCTGTTAGGAGTAGCTTCTGTGTATGGGTACTAGGTGATGCTCTGTTAGGAGTAGCTTCTGTGTATGGGTACTAGGTGATGCTCTGTTAGGAGTAGCTTCTGTGTATGGGTACTAGGTGATGCACTGTTAGGAGTAGCTTCTGTGTATGGGTACTAAGTGATGCTCTCTTAGGAGTAGCTTCTGTGTATGGGTACTAGGTGATGCTCTGTTAGGAGTAGCTTCTGTGTATGGGTACTAAGTGATGCTCTCTTAGGAGTAGCTTCTGTGTATGGGTACTAGGTGATGCTCTGTTAGGAGTAGCTTCTGTGTATGGGTACTAAGTGATGCTCTCTTAGGAGTAGCTTCTGTGTATGGGTACTAGGTGATGCACTGTTAGGAGTAGCTTCTGTGTATGGGTACTAGGTGATGCACTGTTAGGAGTAGCTTCTGTGTATGGGTACTAGGTGATGCTCTGTTAGGAGTAGCTTCTGTGTATGGGTACTAGGTGATGCTCTATTAGGAGTAGCTTCTGTGTATGGGTACTAGGTGATGCTCTGTTAGGAATAGCTTCTGTGTATGGGTACTAGGTGATGCACTGTTAGGAGTAGCTTCTGTGTATGGGTACTAGGTGATGCTCTATTAGGATTAGCTTCTGTGTATGGGTACTAGGTGATGCTCTGTTAGGAGTAGCTTCTGTGTATGGGTACTAGGTGATGCTCTGTTAGGAGTAGCTTCTGTGTATGGGTACTAGGTGATGCACTGTTAGGAGTAGCTTCTGTGTATGGGTACTAGGTGATGCTCTATTAGGAGTAGCTTCTGTGTATGGGTACTAGGTGATGCACTGTTAGGAGTAGCTTCTGTGTATGGGTACTAGGTGATGCTCTGTTAGGAGTAGCTTCTGTGTATGAGTACTAGGTGATGCTCTGTTAGGAGTAGCTTCTGTGTATGGGTACTAGGTGATGCACTGTTAGGAGTAGCTTCTGTGTATGGGTACTAGGTGATGCTCTGTTAGGAGTAGCTTCTGTGTATGGGTACTAGGTGATGCACTGTTAGGAGTAGCTTCTGTGTATGAGTACTAGGTGATGCTCTGTTAGGAGTAGCTTCTGTGTATGGGTACTAGGTGATGCACTGTTAGGAGTAGCTTCTGTGTATGGGTACTAGGTGATGCTCTGTTAGGAGTAGCTTCTGTGTATGGGTACTAGGTGATGCACTGTTAGGAGTAGCTTCTGTGTATGGGTGCTAGGTGGTGCTCTGTTAGGAGTAGCTTCTGTGTATGGGTACTAGGTGATGCTCTGTTAGGAGTAGCTTCTGTGTATGGGTACTAAGTGATGCTCTGTTAGGAGTAGCTTCTGTGTATGGGTACTAGGTGATGCTCTGTTAGGAGTAGCTTCTGTGTATGGGTACTAGGTGATGCTCTGTTAGGAGTAGCTTCTGTGTATGGGTACTAGGTGATGCTCTGTTAGGAGTAGCTTCTGTGTATGGGTGCTAGGTGATGCTCTGTTAGGAGTAGCTTCTGTGTATGGGTGCTAGGTGGTGCTCTGTTAGGAGTAGCTTCTGTGTATGGGTGCTAGGTGGTGCTCTGTTAGGAGTAGCTTCTGTGTATGGGTACTAGGTGATGCTCTATTATGAGTAGCTTCTGTGTATGGGTACTAGGTGATGCTCTGTTAGGAGTAGCTTCTGTGTATGGGTACTAGGTGATGCTCTGTTAGGAGTAGCTTCTGTGTATGGGTACTAGGTGATGCTCTGTTAGGAGTAGCTTCTGTGTATGGGTACTAGGTGATGCTCTGTTAGGAGTAGCTTCTGTGTATGGGTACTAGGTGATGCTCTGTTAGGAGTAGCTTCTGTGTATGGGTGCTAGGTGATGCTCTGTTAGGAGTAGCTTCTGTGTATGGGTACTAGGTGATGCTCTGTTAGGAGTAGCTTCTGTGTATGGGTACTAGGTGATGCTCTGTTAGGAGTAGCTTCTGTGTATGGGTACTAGGTGATGCTCTGTTAGGAGTAGCTTCTGTGTATGGGTACTAGGTGATGCTCTGTTAGGAGTAGCTTCTGTGTATGGGTACTAGGTGATGCTCTATTAGGAGTAGCTTCTGTGTATGGGTACTAGGTGATGTTCTGTTAGGAGTAGCTTCTGTGTATGGGTACTAGGTGATGCTCTGTTAGGAGTAGCTTCTGTGTATGGGTACTAGGTGGTGCACTGTTAGGAGTAGCTTCTGTGTATGGGTGCTAGGTGGTGCTCTGTTAGGAGTAGCTTCTGTGTATGGGTACTATGTGATGCTCTATTAGGAGTAGCTTCTGTGTATGGGTACTAGGTGATGCTCTGTTAGGAGTAGCTTCTGTGTATGGGTACTAGGTGATGCTCTGTTAGGAGTAGCTTCTGTGTATGGGTACTAGGTGATGCTCTGTTAGGAGTAGCTTCTGTGTATGGGTACTAGGTGATGCTCTGTTAGGAGTAGCTTCTGTGTATGGGTACTAGGTGATGCTCTGTTAGGAGTAGCTTCTGTGTATGGGTACTAGGTGATGCTCTGTTAGGAGTAGCTTCTGTGTATGGGTACTAGGTGATGCTCTGTTAGGAGTAGCTTCTGTGTATGGGTACTAGGTGATGCTCTGTTAGGAGTAGCTTCTGTGTATGGGTACTAGGTGATGCTCTGTTAGGAGTAGCTTCTGTGTATGGGTACTAGGTGATGCTCTGTTAGGAGTAGCTTCTGTGTATGGGTACTAGGTGATGCACTGTTAGGAGTAGCTTCTGTGTATGGGTACTAGGTGATGCTCTGTTAGGAGTAGCTTCTGTGTATGGGTACTAGGTGATGCTCTGTTAGGAGTAGCTTCTGTGTATGGGTGCTAGGTGGTGCTCTGTTAGGAGTAGCTTCTGTGTATGGGTGCTAGGTGATGCTCTGTTAGGAGTAGCTTCTGTGTATGGGTGCTAGGTGATGCTCTGTTAGGAGTAGCTTCTGTGTATGGGTGCTAGGTGATGCTCTGTTACGAGTAGCTTCTGTGTATGGGTACTAGGTGATGCTCTGTTATGTTTTCTTTTTTTTTTCACATGAATGTCCAGTTTTCCCAACGCCACTTGCTGAAAAGGTTTCTATTTCTCCCCCTGTGCAGTTCCTTGTCCTGTACTGAGTGTCCACCTATGTGTGGGTTTAATTTTGGAGTCTCTCTTTCACTTTATTCTAGGTAAAAATCTCACATTATAGAAGTTGTAGAGGTTTGGTCCAAAGCTATATTTTGGACTATTGGAAGGTTATGAGGGAAGCAGATTTAGCAATAGAAACTAAACCAGGACATTAGTATTTGTTTGATTTTCTGATTTGACTCTCTGCAGAGTGGCAAAAATCGTCGCTCCCAAGAAGGTGAAGCTCGCTGCAGCAGAAGGAGAGCTGAAAATAGCCATGGACGGGCTCCGGAAGAAGCAGGCCGCCCTGTACGAGGTGCAGGCCAAGCTGGCCAAGCTGCAGGACACGCTGGAGCTCAACAAGCAGAAGAAGGCTGACCTGGAAAACCAGGTGTGTGCAGGCGCCGTGCTCGCTGGTGGGACATGGCGGTTAAAGAGAGTCAGGGGCAGGAGCTGTCAGGGGAGGGTGTGGAGCGTGTGCAGGCGCTGTGCTCGCTGGTGGGACATGGCGGTTAAAGAGAGTAAGGGGCAGGAGCTGTCAGGGGAGGGAGGGTGTGGAATTCTGGTGGCAGGGGGTTGTGTGGAGTTGTATCTCTCTTATCCTATGGTTTTTGTCATTATTTCCTTTTTATAAATAAAAAATTAAAAAATGTTTTGAGTAAAAGGAGCTGAAAATGTGCAAAAAACAAACAAACAACAACAACAAAAACCCTAATAGTCTCTCAGACTTTGTGAGAACTATGGTAGTTATTTATTTATTTATTTATTTTGCCTCCAGGGTTACCAATGGGGCTCAGTGCCTGCACTGTGAATCCACTGCTGCTGGCAGCCAACCCCCCCCCCCCCCCAATTTTTGAGATAGGACAGAGAGAAATGGAGAGAGGAGGGGAAGACAGAGAGGGGGAGAGAAAGACAGACACCTGCAGACCTGCTTCACCGCCTGGGAAGCGACTCCCCTGCAGGTGGGGAGCCGGGGGCTTGAACCGGGATCCTTTCACTGTGCTGGTGCTCACGTGGAGGGGCTCCAACCAGGAAGTAAGGTGCTTGAATTCCCGCTGCTGGCTCTGGTGACCACGTATAATGAAAGGAAGCACCAGGAGAGACCCTGCTATGAACCTCTGTTTATTTAGGGTAAAACACAAGGCTTTATAGCAAACAGAACAAAGGACATTTTTCACATATGTCAGAAATCACAGGTTTCTTAAAGGCCAGCTTGCCCCTATAGTGGGGAGGAGTAGGAATGACAAGAATTGATGTGATACCAGAAGGCCAGAACAATTAGTCTCCATGATGCAGGCACATTAATTATCCAAAGGTAATAAGAAATACAGAGTGGCTAAACCAGTAGGGCGAGATGAAACAGAGAGACAAAGCTTGATGTAAGTCACAGATATCAAAGACAAGGAAATAGGTGTGGGGGTCTCACTGCCGGGTACTGGCAGGGGTGTATGTTAGAGAGTGTTCTCCGATATGATCACAAGGTGAACTTATAGTGAACATGTGGACTTTTCAAAACTTATAGTGAGCTTTGAGTGAACCCTCAAGCAGGCAGCCATGTGGCCTGCTGCTAGCAGGGGAACTAAGTGTGAGAGGCCTGTGGGCTTTCTGTGAGCTTGAGAGACTGACAAGGAGAAGCTGAGTCTGGGAGACTTTTCCCTCTTGGCTCATCTCTGTAAGGAGAGAGGCTAACCACTGGGGTGTCTTTCCAGACCTCCAACCAGGGATGGGAGAGCTCCCCTAAGCTCCACCAAGCTGCCACACAGTCCCACAGCACCTGTCCTTGTGCTTGGTGCTATGTGCATTTAACCCAGTGCACCACTGCCCGGCCCCCTTCAACAATTTTTTTCTTTTCTTTTTAGTATTTTTGTTTATTTATTATTGGATAGAGACAGCCAGAAATCAAGAGGGAAGGGGGAGATAGAGGAGAGAGACAGAGAGACCTGCAGCCCTGCTTCACCACTGGCAAAGTTTTCTGCCTGCAGGTGGGGGCTGGGGGCCGGAACCTGGGTCCTTGTCCACTGTAATGTGTGTGCTCAACCAGGTAAGCCACCGCCTGGCCCCCCTGTGGGGCGAGGGTCGCAGAAATTTGGTGAGGGGTGCAGTGTGAAACTGTACCCTCTGGTCTCACACTATTGTAGATCAGCATGAAATAACTCATAAAAGTCCAACACAAACAGAAATAAGCCCTCCAGATAAACGCAACCCTGGGCGTTCCGACAGACAGGCGTCGTGATGGTGAGTGCAGTGGGCAGATTCTCGGTTATTACAAACAAGGATGTTTGCAGTGTCCCCTGGGCAGCTTTCCTGGCGCACTCGTGGACAGCCGCCCACGTCCCCAGTTTGTCGTCAAGCAGCACTTTGGAGACTGGGCCTCCAGTGGTCATGGCCACCTAAGGTCAGCTGCCGTGGCCTGACTGCCGGGTGGGTTTGGGCTTGCTCACTCTAGACAGTCGCCAGCTTCGCCGCCTGCTTGGAAGCCATGTTTGTTTCTCAGTGAGATGTCGGCAGTCACGGGAGTCTGAGGTGAACGGATCTGTGGGTGTGCTAAACTTCAGCTCTGGAGGAAAGACCTTCAGCGTGTTCTCTGGTTTCTAGCGACACCTTCATTGTAACGAAGGACTCGACTCAGCTTCCTGTAAGCACTGTTGAAAACCAAATGGAAACGCTCTCCAGAAAGACGGGCGGTGTGCCCTGGTGCCCACACTCTCCAGAAAGATGGGCGGTGTGCCCTGGTGCCCACGCTCTCCAGAAAGACGGGCGGTGTGCCCTGGTGCCCACGCTCTCCAGAAAGACGGGCGGTGTGCCCTGGTGCCCACACTCTCCAGAAAGACGGGCGGTGTGCCCTGGTGCCCACGCTCTCCAGAAAGACGGGAGGTGTGCCCTGGTGCCCACGCTCTCCAGAAAGACGGGCGGTGTGCCCTGGTGCCCACGCTCTCCAGAAAGACGGGCGGTGTGCCCTGGTGCCCACGCTCTCCAGAAAGACGGGCGGTGTGCCCTGGTGCCCACGCTCTCCAGAAAGACGGGCGGTGTGCCCTGGTGCCCACGCTCTCCAGAAAGACGGGCGGTGTGCCCTGGTGCCCACGCTCTCCAGAAAGACGGGCGGTGTGCCCTGGTGCCCACGCTCTCCAGAAAGACGGGCGGTGTGCCCTGGTGCCCACGCTCTCCAGAAAGACGGGCGGTGTGCCCTGGTGCCCACGCTCTCCAGAAAGACGGGCGGTGTGCCCTGGTGCCCACCTACAGGGCATGTCTCACAAGCTGTGGAGCAGTACCGGAGTGTCTCTCTTTCCCTCCTCCTCACCTCCTCTCTCCTCATTTCTGTCAAAAAAGAAAGCGTGTGTGTGTGTGTGTGTGTGTGTGTGTGTGTGTGTAAAAGGCCACTGGGAACAGTGGAGTCACTATGCAGGCATTGAGGCCCAGAGGTAACAAACCAGAAAGACACAACATACAAAAAAGACTGAAAATCAAAAGAGAAGATGTTTCAAGTAAGGATGTATCTGTAATCTTACCGAGCTTTTATCTTTTTTTAGACCTATCTGTAGATAAATTAATATAGAATTTAATGTCTTTTAATCTAAAACTATTTATTCATTTTTATAAGTTTATGTATTTTTTTATTTAATAGGACAGAGAGAAATGGAGAGGGGAAGGGGAGATAGAGAGGGAGAGAGACAGTCACATCTGGAGGATGGCTTCACTGCTCACAGGGCTTTGTTCCTGCGGGTGGGGACTGGGGGATTGAACCTGCATCTTTGCTGATGAGCCTGTGTGTTCCCCACCCAGCTGCCTAGGGATTTCTGTGCATTTCGTATTTAGAGAGAGACCAGAGCTCCCCTCAGCGCCGGTACATGTGGGGTTGGGGATGGAAGCCGAGACCTCGTTGTGTCACCCTCTTTCTGTTGTGGCAAACTACAGAGAACATGCCGTTTGCCATTCTAACCATAAATGATATATGCATGTTCACACTGTGGTTTACCATAAACATATCTATCTACCTAAGATAAGTACCAATCACTTTACAAAAAATAGATAGGCCACGTTCTGAATTTAAAATAAGTCAGATGTCTCTTTTGTCAATGATTTCCTTTCTCTTTTCATATACATTGCTCTGTTTTGAACCTTAAGGTAACCTCTATTCAATCTTGTCTATGCCCAAGAATAATGACATTAAGTTACTTAACATCAAAACTAAACTGATGTTCTGCTGGAGTATTGCTGTAGACTGGGTTTAAATGGCTTTTTCTCAAGTTTGCCACTTTCATAATTACCCTTGAAAAAATCACTTAGCTTAATTACAGGTAATCAAAATTGGTTGACAGTCTTGTGCACAGGGTAGGCTCTTGCTGCTGATTGATGCCTTGACTTAAGGTTAATTGCAAGCGTCTGAATAGGTTGACATAATTTAACAACTCATAAAATTATGCTTTGTACGTAAGCATAAATTATTAAAACTTTCAAACATAACCTTTAAAATCATCATTAAATCAGCCATAAGTTAATTGAGGGGGAAACAGTCTTAGAATATTTAAAATATAATGTGTCTGAGTTTTTAAAGCTGAGGGAAGCAACTAGAATCTGAGCTCTTTGTGCTGAAAGGAACTTCCTGGACCTGGCCTTTGATCTCATCACAGACCCGTCACAGGCTTCGTAAACTGTGGTACAGTGTGCGCTGTGTCACGGAAACAGATTCTTAGACATCTTGGGTTTCACAGTCTTCATAGTTGCATATCTCACCATTTCTCTTTTAGGTAGGTTAAAAAACCTGAGGCCGGGTGGTGGCGCACCTGGTTGAGCACACATGTTACAGTGCACGTGGACCCGGTTCAAGCCCCCGGTCCCTACCTGCAAGGGGAGAGCTTTGCGAGTGGTGAAGCAGGGCTGCAGGTGTCTCTCTGTCTCTCTCCCTCTCCATCTCCTTCCTCTTGATTCCTGGCTGTCTCTAGCCATAAATATATATATATATATACATATATATATATATATTTTTTTTTTTTTTTTTAAATCCAAGTACAAACTAATTAAAACAGTGGTTCACCTGTGAAGGTCTGCAGAGCTGTTGGTCCCATCTCCTTGGGGTGTTGATGAAAACCTTTTGCTTTTAAGGTTGACCTGTGCAGCAAGAAGCTGGAGCGGGCTGAGCAGCTGATCGGAGGCCTTGGGGGAGAGAAAACGCGGTGGAGCCAGACTGCCCTGGAGCTGGGCCAGCTGCACTTCAACCTGACGGGCGACATCCTCATCTCCTCAGGGGTCATCGCCTACCTGGGCGCCTTCACGTCCAACTACCGACAGGTAAGGGGCCTCCCCTCCTGCTTCTTGTCATGGCGGGAGAGAAGCAGTGATTTACAAGACTGCTGAACATGAGCAGAGTTTCTTATTTTTAAAAAACGTTTATCAGTGGGGCCGAGTGGCAGTACACCTGGTTAAGTGCTCACATTACGGTGTCGCAAGGACCCAGGTTCCAGCCTCCAGGCCCCTCCTGGAGGGAAAACTTTGCAAGTGGTGCAGTAGGGCTGCAGGTGTCTCTCTGTCTCTCTCCCTCTCTGTCTCACCCTTCCCTCTTGAATTCTGGCTGTTTCTACAAATAAAAAATATAAGAAGAAGAAATTTCAAAGAAGAAATGTCATACAAGAGTGTACCTACCCTAGTGATAAAATTACAGGTCACAGACAAAACTGACTAAGGATGCGTGTGTTTGTTTAATTTGCTGTTCTGTCCTGTCACCCCCCGGAGTCTCAGTAGCCGTTTCAAAGGGGAGACATGATGACCAAGCTGGTAAGGGACTGCTTCCGTCAGGGAGCGAACACCCGGCTCCCAGATCCTCACCCCCTTGGGGACCCTTCCTCTCTCTGCCTTCGGCTCCTGGCCCTGGTTCCTCTCCGGCTCCTTCCTCCACTTTTCAGGCCCTTCCTCAGTAAGGCCCAGCAGGCTTGTCAACTCTCCTCAGGAAAACGGAACCAGAATACAACCCTGGGGAAACCCTGTCTAAGCAGGAGAGGCCTGAGGAGATGCGGTGGATGGAGGCTAGAGGGAGCGGAGAGCCGTGGAATCCTAGTGCAAGGAGCAGAAGCAGATGCCCTCCCCTTCCCCAAGCCACTTGCTCCTGGCTGGGAGCAGCGTGTCCCCTTAAAGGGGATCCGCGTGTGGTGGTCCCTGCCTCACACTGTCTGCTGCCCCTCACCGTCCCATGCCCCAGGATTGCTGGCTGGCCCTCAGCATCGCTGCACCGTCCTCTCACGCAGCCCAGAACCCCCCCCCCCAGTAGTGTCCCTCTGTTTCTGAACCCTCCATCTGCTCTACTCACCCATCTGCAGCCTCAGGCCGGACTTTGGCTCCGGCTCAGTGAGTGCAGCCAGGGGCATATCTGGTCCCTGTGCCTCCTAGCAAATGGAGCCCCACAGGCGCTGCCCCAGACTCCCCTGGGCGCCCGGCCTCACCCACCTAACGCCCCACCCTGGCTTCTCCTGGACCACGTGAGAGCCAGAAACAAGTAATACTTAGGTCTATGTGTTTTTAATTCTTTGCTATCCTTATTATTTTTATTTATTGGATAGAGACAGACAGAAATTGAGAGGAAGGGGGTGAGAGAGAAGGAGAGAGACACCTACAGCCCTGCTTCTCCACTCGCAAAGCTTTCCCCCTGCAGGTGGTGACCGGGGGGCTGGAACCTGGGTCCTTGTGCACTGTAACATGTGCGCTCAACCAGCCGTCACCTCCCGGCCTGTTAGTTTTTAATTCAAGAAAGATGTTTTAGAATAGCGTGCTGGTCTCAACAGCCTCACAGTGTGAACCTGCAGAATAAAAATGGTGCTTTTTTCCCCCTAAATTCACTCTTTCACAGTTAAGCAATCTATGCACATTTTAGCTTGACTTTGGGTGAATTAATGTTCACTCGAGTACATAGTAGGCCTTCTGTACTTCAAGTTTATCTGCAAAATAAAAGCCTAATAAATAGACATCTCTCTTGAGATGACATTGAGAAAACGCTTTGTTCACCCAACACACACGTGTGACTCAGTTTTGGCCAAGAGCTCAGTTGGTAACCTGTGGTCTCCTTCCTGTCTTTGTCCATGTGCCCCGAAGAACCAGACCAAGGAGTGGACAGCTCTGTGCAAAGAGAGAGACATCCCCTGCTCTGACGACTACTCCCTTATGGGCACCCTGGGAGAGGCGGTGACTATCCGGACCTGGAACATAGCCGGGCTGCCTTCCGACTCCTTCTCCATTGATAACGCGATCATCATCATGTAAGGAGAAGGTTTCCTCACAGCCTCTGATGCGCAGATTTATTTGTGTGCTTTTAACAGCCATGACTGGTGGTGAAGGAAAAGGGCTTATTTAAAATTAGCTAGCTCAATTAAATGGGAAGGACTTGCTTCTAGTAATAGTGGATCAGTCGTGTATTGGAGACTGTAATAAAATGCCACAGGGCTCGTGCGAGCACTTAATGAATGTTTCTAGTGCATAGAGTGAACAGCATCTGAAGTGAAGCCAGGAGCCCTTGTGCCCGTAAAGCACAGGGTCCTGTCACAGCGAGCCGCACGTGGAAAGTGGCGGCTCCCGGCTGTTGCTGATGCTAGGCTGGGGGCTTCCTTATCAGGAAGTCTGTGCCTGTCCTTATCAGATGTGGGACCAGCTCAAATGAGACAGAGTTTCTGGGCGCAGGCTGATCAGGACTCTCAAGACCCTGACTGCTGGCCACCATCAGCAGACAGGCTCCACACGGACGGACGGACTGGGAGGCTGATGGAGGTGCAGGGGATTTAACGTGGGACTTCGAAGCCTCAGGCATGAGAGTCTCTGCAGAACCATGCTGCTTTCGGCCCGGCACCATCTAAGAAACTTCATTACTTTTGGTTTCATTTTTCCCTAAATGTATCGAATACAATGGCTTCTTACTCAAATTAACATGTTGAAGGTATAACTCCCAGTGGATTTGGAAATAGGTTTGTTAGGAAGTGATTCTGATAAAAAGAAAGCGCTAAGGATGAATGAGTCTTGATCCAGTAGGACCAGTGTCCTGAGGAAGGGCAGGGCCACAGGGCTGTGTGCCCAGGCCACACTAACCTGCTGCCAGAGGGCTGTGCTGTGCAGGCCGAGGGAGAGACCTCTGGAGCCGCCAGGCTCTGGGCGCTTTGGTCTTGAACCTCAGTCTCCAGGACTGTGGACAGTTAAATTGCTATTCTTGGAGCGGCCTATGGTGTCTTGTTCTGGAGGCCTGCGCCCACACATGCAGGTGGCGTCCTGAGATGGACTAGGGCCAGTCTGCCTCCCCTCACAAGCAGCACGTCTGTACGAGGCCCTGGGCTGGGAGGCTGGCAAGCTGGGATCAGGGTCCGAATTCAAGTCCACACTGCAAAGCCGCTGAGTCCAGCATGTCCTCCTGCTCGACGCCCACCTTCTCTTCAGGCCTGTCCCTTGTCTGTCTGTCTGTCTGTCTGTCTGTCTGTCTGCTTGCTTATTTACCAGACTGTTACTCACTGCTGACTCGTGGAGGTAGTGGCATGGGAGCCGCCTCAACACTGGCCTCCTGTTCCTTTCCAGGAATGCGAGAAGGTGGCCTCTGATGATCGACCCCCAAGGCCAAGCCAATAAATGGATCAAGAACTTGGAGAAGGCCAATAGTCTTCACTTAATCAAACTGAACGATCCAGACTATGTCAGGACTCTGGAAAACTGCATCCAGTTTGGCACTCCAGGTACGTAGACCCTTGTGTCAGTGATGACTTTGTTCATGCTTCTCAGTGCTTGTTAGTAGCCGATGAGATGGGGACTTTGGAGGCTGTGGTGCTACAAGGCGCAGATGTTTTCTTTATCTTAAGATTCATTCGTAACGTTCCCTGTGACCTGCCTGCTTTAATTTCTGCCTGTTGTTTGTCAGTCCTTAGTATGAATCGTAATTTCACTTCTGCGATTAAAAGGACCAACTGATATGCCAAAAGTATTTTAACACAACACTAGCCCAATTATCTTTTTTTTTTCCTTCTCCTAACTTATCTGACACAAGTGACAGGAAAAGGACACAGGTGTTAGGTGACTATTATCTGCCATTTAAATTGCGGAGGTTAGAAACAGAACAACGGTTTGGCAAGAAAGGCAAGAAAGGTCTTAGTACATGTCACATTTTCCAAAGCAACAAGCAAAATTATTATAATTTGAGTAAATTGGGGTTTTTAATCACATTTTAAACCCCTCATAGCTATCAAATTTTGATCATTTACTAAATTCATGTAATTATTATGAAACTGTATTTACCCCAAGTCAAATCAGTAAATCCTAATTGCTATTAGGGCTATTAATACTACATGCAAAAACTGTAATAAATATATCAAGAGATCTTGCAGACACTTTAATCTGCATATTACTAATGGGTTACTCTTATAAAATGTTAAACACAATTTTAGGTTTGCTTTGGGAAAGCTTAAAATGACAAAAGTCTAAGTCAAACTACCAAGTTGTAGATAGATGTCCTTGGACACAAAGAAATATATAAGGAGTATTTCCTTCCTTCCTAGTCACTGCAGCTATGAAGGGGCTGTCAGCATGGCCTCTGCCTTGGAACATCTTGCTTGTTGGACAGAATCAGACCATGTATCTGAACGGCTGCCGTGCAAACAGCAAGTGGGCTGGGCCAGGTGGCCGCTCTCCTGGGGGAGCAAGTGTGCGCATAGCCGGGGACCTGTGCCAGTTCCCAGCTGCAGGGGCAAGGTCACGAGTGGGGAGCAGTGCTACCCTTCTCTCTCCAGTTCTCTCTCTTTTTATTATTTCTTCATTGGAGGATTAATGGTTTACAGTTGACAATAAAATACAATTGTTTGTACATATGTTTCATTTCTCAGTTTTCCAAATAACAATTCAGCCCCCACTAGGTCCTCCTCCACCGCCATGTTCCAGGGCTGGACCCTCCCCCCGACCCAGAGTCCTTGACTTTGGTGCAGGACACCAACTCCGGTCCAAGTTCTGCTGTGTGTTTCCCTTCCGTTCTTTATTTCTCAACTTCAGTCCATGAGTGGAGTCATCCCATCTTCCTCCTTCTGTTTCTGACATATCTCACTTCACATGATTCCTTCAAGCTCCATCCAAGATGAGGTGAAGAAGGTGAATCCATCATTTTTGATAGCTGAGTAGTATTCCATTGTACATCTAGACCATAACTTGTTTAATCACTCATCTGTTGTTGGGCACCTGGGTTGCTTCCAGGTTTTGGCTATTACAGATTGTGCTGCCAAGAACATATGTGTACACAGATCTTTTTGGATGGGTGTGTTGAGTTCCTCAGGATATATCCCTAGGAGAGGAATTGCAGGGTCATAGGGCAGGTCCATTTCTAGCCTTCTGAGAGTTCTCCAGACTGTTCTCCACAGAGGTTGGACCAGTTGACATTCCCACCAGCAGTGCAGGAGGGTTCCGTTGACCCCACACCCTCTCCAGCATTTGCTGCTGTTACCTTTTCTGATGTGTGACATTCTCACAGGAGTGAAGTGGTATCTTCAGTGTTGTCTTCATTTGCATTCCTCTGACAATCAGAGACTTGAGCACTTTTTCATATATTTGTTATCCTCATTCTTCTTGTCACCTCTATTGGAAGAAAAAAAAAAAAAAAGGAAAAATAATGGTCACCAGGAACCATGCAGGCACTGAACTCCAGTGAGAACCCTGGTGGAAAGGTGGACATATATCACTGAACTTTTCAAGACCTCTGTGCTGCTGTGTGCTCAGAAGTGCTGACTTTGGAACAGAATCCACTGCTCTGTTACTGGACTGATTTCATGACCCTTCTGAAATTTTGTCTCTACACCTATACTGTGACCATATAACGTGAGAAGGACATTTTTAGTCACAGTACTTGGTTTTGTTAACGAGTAAGGAGGTGGTCTAGACTGTCAGTTAACATGGCTTGACCAAGATGGCATCTACCTGTAGGAAAGAGGTGTGCTAAGACCAGACCCTGGCTGGCCTTCCCTTCTCCATCAAACATCTACTGAAAGAGCTACAGCAATATATTAACAGCAAGACAGTCATAGTAGGGGACTTCAACACCCCACTCTCTCAACTTGACAGATCATCCAGGCAGAAAATCAATAAAGAAATGTGGGAGCTAAATGAGATAAACTAGAACTATTGGACATTTTCAGAGCCATTCATCCCAAGACACTGGAATACACATTCTCCTCAAGTCCACATTGGTCATTTTCAAGGAGAGACCATATGTTAGGCCACAAAGACAGCATCAGCCAATTCAAGAGCATTGAAATCATCCCAAGCATCTTCTCAGACCACAGTGGAATTAAACTAACACTTAACAATCAACAAAAGACTAGTAACAGTCCCAAAATGTGGAAGCTCAGCAGTACACTTCTTAACAACTTCTGGGTCAAAGAGGAAATCAAGGAAGAAATCAAAATGTTTCGAGAGTTCAATGAAAATAAAGACACAAGCTCTCAAAAATATTTGGGACACAGCTAAAGCAGTCCTAAGAGGGAAGTTCATAGCTATACAAGCACACATTAGGAAACAAGAAAAGGCACAAATAAACAGCCTGATTGCACATTTTAAAGACCTAGAAGAAGAACAACAAAGGAATCCTAAAGCAACCAGAAGGACAGAAATCACTAAAGTTAGGGCAGAAATAAATAACATTGAGAATAAGAAAACCATACAAAAGATCAACGAAAGTAAATGTTGGTTCTTTGAAAGAGTGAACAAAATCGACAAACCTTTAGCCAGACTCACAAAACAAAAAATGGAGAAGACCCAAATAAATGGGATAGTAAATGAAAGAGGAGATATCACAACAGACACTGCAAAAATTCAACATATCATGCGACTTCTATGAACAACTATATGCCACCAAGCTAGAGAACCTGGAAGAAATGGACGATTTCCTAGATACCTACCAACTTCCATAGTTAAGTAGAGGAAGTAGATAACATGAACAGGCCCATCAAAACTAATGAAGTTGAAACAGTTATCAAAAACCTTCCCCAAAATAAAAGTCCTGGACCAGATGTTTTTACAAATGAATTCTACAAAACCTTCGAGGAAGAGTTAATACCTCTACTTTTAAAAGTCTTCCAGAAGATTGAAGACACAGGAATACTCCCTGCCAGCTTCTATGAAGCCAACATCACTCTGATACCAAAAGCAGACAGGGACACAACCAAAAAGGAAAACTACATACAGACCGATATCTCTGATGAACACAGATGCGAAAATACTAAACAAAATTCTAGCCAACCGGATACAGCAGTATATCAAAAAGATTGTTCATCATGACCAAGTGGGGTTTATCCCAGGCATGCAAGGTTGGTTTAATATACGTAAATCAATCAACGTGATCCACCACATCAACAAAAGCAAGACCAAAACCCACATGGTCATATTAATACATGCAGAGAAAGCCTTTGACAAAATCCAACATACGTTCATGATCAAAACGCTACAAAAAATGAGAACAGATGGAAAATTCCTAAAGATAGGGGAGTCTATATATAGCAAACCTACAGCCAACATCATACTCAATGGTGAAAAACTGGAAGCATTTCCCCTCAGATCAGGTACTAGACAGGGCTGCCCACTATCACCATTACTATTCAACATAGTGTTGGAAGTCCTTGCCATAGCAATCAGGCAAGAGCAAGGAATTAAAGGCATACAGATTGGAAGAGAAGAAGTCAAACTCTCCCTATTTGCAGATGACATGATAGTATACACGGAAAAACCTAAGGAATCCAGCAAGAAGCTTTTGGAAATCATCAGGCAATACAGTAAGGTGTCAGGCTCCAAAATTAACATTCAAAATTCAGTGGCATTCCTCCATGCAAACAGTAAGTTAGAACAAGTTGAAATCCAGAAATCAATTCCTTTTACTATTATAGCAACAAAAACAATAAAATATCTAGGAGTAAATCTAACCAAAGAAGTGAAAGACTTGTATACTGAAAATTATGAGTCACTACTCAAGGAAATTGAAAAAGACACAAAGAAGTGGAAGGGTATTCCATGTTCATGGGTTGGAAGATTTAACATCATTAAAATGAATGTACTACCCAGAGCCATCTACAAATTTAATGCTATCCCCATCAAGATCCTAAGCACATTTTTTAGGAGAATAGAACAAATGCTATAAATGTTTATCTGGAACCAGAAAAAACCTAGAATTGCCAAAACTATACTGAGAAGAAACAACAGAACTGGATGCATCACACTCCCAGATCTCAAACTGTATTATAGGGCCATTGTCATTAACACTGCTTGGTACTGGAACATGAATAGACACAATGACCAGTGGAATAGAATTGAGAGCCCAGAAATGAGGCCCCACACATATGGACATCTAATCTTTGTCAAACGTGCCCAGACTATTAAATGGGGAAAGCAGAGTCTCTTCAACAAATGGTGTTGGAAACAATGGGTTAAAACATGCAGAAGAATGAAACTGAACTAGTATATTTCACCAAATAGAAAAGTAAATTCCAAGTAGATCAAGAACTTGGATGTTAGACCAGAAACTATCAGATACTTAGAGGAAAATATTGGCAGTACTCTTTTCTGCATACATTTTAAAGACATCTTCAAAGAAACAAATCCAATTACAAAGACTTAAGGCAAGTATAAACCTATGGGACTACATCAAATTAAAAAGCTTCTGCACAGCAAAAGAAACCACTACCCAAACCAGGAGACCTCTCACAGAATGGGAGAGATCTTTACATGCCATTCATCAGACAGGAGGCTAATAACCACGATATATAAAGAGCTTGCCAAACTCAACAACAAGAAAACAAATAACCCCATCCAAAAATGGGGAGAGCATATGGAAGAATATTCACCACAGAAGAGATCTAAAAGGCCGAGAAACACATGAAAAAAAATGCTCCAAGTCTCTTGATTGTCAGAGAAATGCAAATAAAGACAACAGTGAGATACCACTTCACTCCTGTGAGAATGTCATACATCAGAAAAGGTAACAGCAGCAAATGCTGGAGATGTTGTGGGGTCAAAGGAACCTTCCTGCATTGCTGGTGGGAATGTAAATTGGTCCAACCTCTGTGGAGAACAGTCTGGAGAACTCTCAGAAGGCTAGAAATGGACCTACCCTATGACCCTGTAATTCCTGGGCATATATCCTAAGGAATCCAACACACCCATCCAAAAAGACCTGTGTACACATATGTTCTTAGCAGCACAATGTGTAATAGTCAAAACCTGGAAGCTACGCAGGTGTCCAACAACAGATGAGTGGCTGAGCAAGTTGTGGTCTAGATACACAATGGAATACTACTCAGCTGTTAAAAATGGTGAATTCGCTGTTTTCAGCCCACCTTGGGTGGAGCTTGAAGGAGCCATGCTAAGTGAAATACGTCAGAAACAGAAGGATGAATATGGGATGATCTCACTCTCAGGCAGAAGTTGAAAAACAAGATCAGAAGAGAAAACACAAGTAGAGCCTGAACTGGAGTTGGTGTATTGCACCAAAGTCAAGGACTCTGGGGTAGGTGGGGGGTCCAAATACAGGTCCAAAAAGGATGACAGAGGTCCTGGTGGGAGTTGTGTTGTTATGTGGAAAACTGAGAAATGTTATGCACAAACTATGGTATTTACTGTCTAATGTAAAACATTAATCCCCTAATAAAGAAATTTTTAAAAAGAAAGAAAGTAAAGAAAGGCTCAGGGTCCGGGTGGTGGCGCACCTGGTTGAGCGCACACATCACAGTGCACAGGGACCCGGGTTCAAGCCCTTGACCCCCACCTGCAGGGGGGAAGCCTCATGAGTGGGGAAGCAGGTGTTTCTCTCTCCATCTCCCCCCCCTCTCAATTTATCTCTTTCTCTATCTGAGTCTAATAATACGTTTTTTTAAATGACAAGAAAGGTACACCGATATCAGTGGCTTAATGGGCAAAGTGTGAGTGGGGTGTCAGTGACACAGCTGATAAATCAATTTCTCATAACTCCATGAAGATGGAAAAATGGTAAATGCTGTAAATAGTAAAATTAGATATTTGGTTCATATAGAGTTTCCTTTAACTCTACTAAAAACGTTCTCATTAGGAACTTTTTTTTTTTTTTTTTTGCCTCCAAAGTAATTGCTGGGTACTGGATCCTGGGTCCTGGGGCTGGGTGTCGGCAAGAGGCCCCACTGCTCCGCCTGCCCCAGAACAGAATCTGCGGTGGCCGCTCCTTGCTTACCTCTGCTGTCTCCCGGGACTGATCGTCTCTTTCCTTTGTAATTAGAGATGTCAAACCACCTCTGGCTTGACGTTTACTCTGCCTTCTTATTCATCTGCCCATCCGCTTGTCTGACAACGTGCTGGGTTCTCAACCACCATAAGCTACTGTGAACGAGTGAGCTGAGCGAGTGCGTGAAGGAGCCGCCCCAGTCCCCGTCACCCGGCACTGTCTTGTGCAAGGGGCGGATGGACGGACTGACGGACGGACGTGTAGGCTCACAGACAGAAGCATCACTGGGAGGCAGACCTGCACAGCTGAGCTCCCTGCTCAGGCCGTGCTGTTTCCTCCTGTGCTGGGTGCTGCCCTGGCTTCTTGGTCTTTGAGGAGACTCTCCTGTAAAGTAAACAAAATCTTAAGAAACAGATAGGTTTTGAAAAGCAATTAACTAGCCAAATAGTGCTCAACACACCACACCTGAAGTAGAAATCTCCACGTTCTTTTTACCTGTCAAGTTGTAAGGTGAAGGAGTATATCATGTCAGCAATGACCGCTGGCCTGAGACCGCCGGCCTGAGCGCTGTGTAGGGGGATGGGAATGCTGAGTCCACGTCTCTGTTTCGCCATTTACTAGTGAATTGAACCGGAAAAGTTTACTTGACTTAGCCGGGCCTCTCTTCCCTCATCTGTAAACCTCAGGAATGATAATTTGTGATTTTCAAATTGTAAGAATGGTGAGAAAAATGCCATGCCAGAATGCGGTGGTGTCATATGATCCTATCCACGCATTCCTCCATCCATCCATCCATCCATCCATCCATCCATCCATCCATCCATCCGTCTATCATCTGTCATCTATCTACCTGCCTTTCCCTCCCATCTCCATTTCCCTCTGTCCTATAAAATTGAAAGAAAAGGTGGAAATCACTGCCAGGAGTGGTGGATTTGCGGTGCTGGTACTAAGCCTCAGTAGTGCCCTTGATGGCAATAATAAGTAAATGAGTACAAATAACATTAAAATAAATACATTTATATTTCAATAAAACTAAAATCAAATTCAAGCTAAATCTTGAATTACTATAAAATCTAATACTAATCTTTTGAAATATTTTATTTATTATTTAATGAGAAAAATACAGGGAGGGAGGGAGGGAGGGAGAGAGAGAGAGACCAAAGCACTGCTCAGTTCTGGCTGGTGGTGGTGCTGGAGATTGAACCTGGGACGTCAGGGGCTCAGGCAAGGACGTCTTTTGAAGAATCATTATGGAATAGCGCCAGCCCTCCAGTACTGAGCTTGGTGGGTCTGACTGACATTTCTGTGTGCTCTAGAGAGGCACATCAGAGGGCGTGCAGGTGATGCAGTGCTGGGGCTCTGGGCTTTTACACAGGAGACCCCAAACTCTGCCCCAGGCACCAGGTGTGCAGAGCTCCACCCGCCTCACCTCCACCTCCTAGAATAAATAAGACAGGCACTTTACGGAGCTCACTACCAATACTTTGTTTTGACTGGATCCAGTTTTCATTCCTAAAATGGAGATGACGACATTTTTGGTTTACTTGTACACACTTTGTGAAGACCGCTGCCACTATGATAATTCAGGTGATTTTAGATGGCGGTGATGTCATTGAAAGTTCTAATTGGAGGAAATTCTTTTCATGTTGTAGGATAAAGTATGTTTCTCAGTTTAAATAGAGAAGTCACAATGGGATTGGGGTCTGATTCCACACATAACAGAAGTAGAGTTTCTGTAGGGAAAATGCACTCAGTTATTAACAGAGCCACTTGTTAAATATCTACTTCCTGCACAACACTAGTATCTCAAATGCTTCATGTGATTTTCAGAGACACGGCATCAGAGCCCAGGCAGTGGCACATGCTGTTGAACACACGTTACTATGCACAAGGACCTGGGTCCGAGCCCTCTCTCCCTACCTGCAGGGAGGAAGTTCTACAAGCAGTGAAGCAGGGCTGCCTGCAGGTGTCTCTCTTTCTGTCTCCCTCCCTGTCTCCCACTACCCCTCTGAATTTCTCTCTGTTCACCTTAATGAAATAGAAAAAAAAAAAAAAAGAGAAAAATATAGTATTGTAAATATTCTATAAAATGTATATACTTGTCTAGTGTTACATGAAACTCTCAGTCATTAAAATCTTTACACGTATTCCAAAAAACATAAAAGAGGACTTTAGAAACGGTCTTACATCCCTGCTTTGGCTAATGAAGACCTCTTACGTGGAGGAAATGGAGAAGAAGATCATTTCAGAACTGAGCCAGCTCTCTGACTGGCTCTAGCTGGAAGCCCAGTGGACTGTGGTGAGTCGTCTGCAGTGTCTGGACTTGGTCATGTGGAGGTGTCCGTGGGCCCAGGTTCTGTGCACCAGAACCATGAGAGCGGGAGCGGCCACTCTGTAGGCTCCAGCTAAGGCCTCCTGGGGACACCCAGTCATCTGTCCTTATTGTCCTTATTACCCTAGGAGACAAAAAGCGCGGTGGTTTAATAAGTAACTAAGAGCAGGAGCACGGTGCTGCATTTGGAAGCTTGAATGCGCATCAACATTGAAAGTAACAGGGACTTCCCTCTCCTGGTTCTCTCTAGTGCTGTTGGAAAACGTGGGAGAAGAGCTCGACCCTATTCTGGAGCCCCTTCTGCTCAAACAGACCTTCAAGCAGGGCGGGAGCACCTGCATCCGCCTCGGGGACTCGACCATTGAGTACGCTCCAGACTTCCGCTTCTACATCACCACCAAGCTGAGGAACCCTCACTATCTGCCCGAAACGTCAGTGAAGGCCAGTACCAGCCACCAGGGTGTCCTCTAGAGCCATAGAAGCAGGTCTTTCAGAGAAAAGCAGACTTTGCCGTTTCTCGGCCTTTCCTAGAGCTGGCAGGATGTCGTTTCTAAGCGTTACTTTCGTGTGTTTACCAGAGCCTTCCATCTGCAGTGGGGAAAGAACAGGAGGAGGATGCCACTGACATCCTTCCCAGACCTCCGCGGTTAACCACAGACAGCAGGCAGGCATCCTTTCTCTGTGACACACGGGAGGACGCTGACCACTGACTGACCTGGGACTCAGGGGCAGGACTCCAGTCTTCCTCCTGCTATCTGATATAATTTAATTAAAGAGCTCTTTTCAACTATGCTTCTTTTAAACGTTAAAGTCCCCTTCACAGAATGAAGTCGGCTTAAAGTCTTAGCTAGTGAGTGAGTAGAATGACTTGAGGTGCTGGTCTGCAGCTTTGATCACGCCATCCTGCAACCCCGTCCGTGCTCCTAGTTCTTTGCCGTCATCTGCATTCAGTAGATGCTTGCGGTGAGGGGACGAGGGAGGAAATACGGGCTGGCTTTCACGGACAGAAGCAAACGAGAGATCACTAAGAAATGCTCCTTCTGTTTTGTGAACTCCACAAAGACAGGACTTAGCCAGGGGACCCAGAGGCTGCCTTTTGTTGGAAATGTTTCAGTGACTATAGGCATTGCTCAGCAGAGGCAGGCAAGTGCAAAGATGAGTGTATTCATCCCCTGCGTGAAGAGTAAGTGAGGCTTTGTGTAGGAAACAACTTGCATGTGAAGAAAAGGCAGCTGTGACCGGGAAGACAGAGGGGCGGCAGGATGTCCCGGGGGCTTGTAGCCGGGGATGCAGCTTAGACAGGACATTCAGGGATGCCTGGAGGTCTGGGGGGAAGTGGACTGAGGAGCCTCTGGCTTTTGCTTTTTCTTTGACACAGTGTTAAAATATGAAAGTTCTTACCAAGGTCCGTAATCAATGAGATGGCAATCTGTTATCTAGATGACTTGATTTTTTCTTTATTATCATTGGATAGAGACAGTGAAATTGAGAGGGAAGGGGAGATAGAGAAGCAGAGAGACACTCGCAGCCCTGCTTGGCCTGGGTCCTCGCGCGCTGTAATGTGTACGCTCAACCAGGTGCGCCACTGCCTGACCCCCTAAACACCTTTGACTTACCTGCTGACAGAGGCGATGTCCAGGATGTCTAGTGGGAGTTTCGAGCGTGGATTCTGAAGCCGCACTGTCTGATGGAAAACCAAGCACTCTCACTTGTGTGACTCTGTGCTTTCATCCCTTTCTTAGAAAACAGAAGGGAGGCATGTTCATCTCGCTGAGCGATGTGCTTACTAAATAAATTTTGCAAAATGCTTAAGGTCCAGCCAAATGGTTTTTCTAACAGCTGATTATTAGCATTATTCCCTAACTTTTCAACATGAGTGAAACAGAGGAATGTATTAAAAAAGTGGTAAATTCACAGACCTCTGCTGCCAAAATGTATTTATAAATAGATGGCACGGAAAGACTTGTCTTTCCTCGATTCTCACAATTTCACACCCAAATGTCGTGGATGCACAAACCACTCTTAGTCCAGTGAGGAGGAGGCACAGGAGGGCTCAGACCCCTTGCAGCTTCCATCTGCCAGCGGAAATCCTTCCTCTGGAATCTATTCCAGGACCTCCTCCTCGGCCCCTTTCTCTTTCAAAAACACCCGTGTGGTGATTCCACCTGCTACGACTCTTCCAGTCTCGGGGAGCATAAACTCACACGGCCATGCTGGCGCTGTTTTCGATGTGTCTTTGTGAGCAAGGGGCCGGCCTGCAAACCCTTTCCTCACGAGATCGCACGCTCAAGGGGTACAAACGGTGAGGTGGAGGTCCCAAAGATGCCATTTCCTGGACTCTTTAACCACGGTCTGGGGTTAAAACTAATCTAACCTGTGCACTTGATTTCTCAAGCTATCAGAAAAAAAAAATCTCTTGAGAGCTTTAATTATAATTTTCCTCTGAGCAAATGCCCAAGCAGTAAAGAATGACATAATTGTCAATGAGCTTTTAAACTTGCTCAACTTCAGACTGCTCATCGTCTCTGCCCGTGGAGTCTGTACTGAGCGGGGTAGAGATGGGGGGCAGTTTAGCCCAGAGGGTACCACTGAGGGGCAGGAGCCTGGGCGTGGCGGGAAGGGCGGGCAGAGGAAGGACGTGCCTCCCCGGGAACACTGCAGGGAGCTCCTTCTCCCTCCCGACCACAGGTGGAAACTTCCTACCAAGTCAGTGTGGGGAGAGAGCGGGTCTAGCACTCAACAGCCAAAGTGGATGATGTCTGGGTAGAAAGGCAAAGATCCTGAGTAGGTAGCTCCATCCAACAGGGTGACTCCAGGAGGGAGGGAGGGCCATCAGGGCTGACACCCCGCTCTGGGCTCCTCTGTGGGATGCTGGTCAGGAGTGGAGCTGAGCCATCTGATGAAATCACTACTAAACACACATCGCCCTGGGGGCCCAGCGGTGCTGCAGCCTGCTAAGGGCACATAGCCCTAAGCTCAGGGACCCAGGTTGGAGCTTCCGTTCCCCACCTGCAGCGGGGTGGCTCCATAAGTGGTGTAGCCAGTCTGCAAGTGTCTCTGTCTCTCTCCTTCTCTGTCGTCCCCTCCTTGCTCAATTTCTCTCTGTCCTACCCAATAAAACGGGGAAAAAAAATGGCAACCAGGAGCAGTGGATTTGTAGTGCTGGTACTGAGCCCCAGCAATAACTCTGGAGGCAAAAACAAACAAACAAAAAGTATATACTGCCTTCAGTGGTAGTACCAGGTTTTAGAAAGGTACCTAGTTTTGATTTTGGTTTTTGGTTTTGCCAGAGCACTGCTCAGCTCTAGCTTCTGGTGGTGTGGGGGGTTGAACCTGAGACCTTGAGGTCCCTGAGAGCCTCTGTGTAGAACCCTGATGGTGTCTCCCCCCAAAGACACTCACTACTAAGGGATTTCCTTCATTAAGGTATCAGTGGCAATTGGAGCAAACATTCAGTGGCCTCTGGTGGCTGAGGGCAGCTGCTAAGTTATCTGGGGCATTTTGGAGAGTGAGGCAGCAGCTTTGTGATGCTGACCGTTTCGAGCACCGGCTTCTCAGATACACAGTGCGGAAGTCTCACTCTCCACACTCCATGGAGACTTCTGGAGCTCTGCCTCCTACTCCACAGTGACGGAATAGACACGCGCCTCTGTGCCTCTGACGCGACTTCCCCTTGGCTTGTGCTACTCCCCACCAGAAAGCAAATATTCTCTTTCTATATTATTTAGTTTTTTAAATTATCTTTATTTACTGCATAGAGACAGCCAGAAATGGAGAGGGAAGAAGGAGGGGCGGGGAGACAGAGAGACACTCGCAGCCCTGCTTCAAGTTGTCAGAAATTGGACCAGTTGGTACTGAATTGATTACCCAATAAAAATCGATGCAGTATTCTATTCATGGCTTTGAGAAGCTTCACGGGGCTTGATCCCAAAGTTAGCATTGCCTTTCCCTCTAGCCATGACCTCTGTGCGCTCCAGTGCCCCCACACGGCCACAGCCAGCAGTCTGTCAGGAGGGGAGGGGGCCGGGCGTGCAGCAGAGGCCGCCTCAGCAGCAACGCTAACTGTGTCGCGTATGACCTTCCCCGTAGGTGACGTTGCTGAACTTCATGATAACTTCTGAAGGGATGCAGGACCAGCTTTTGGGGATAGTGGTGGCAAGAGAAAGGCCGGACCTGGAAGAAGAAAAGCAAGCCTTGATCCTGCAGGGAGCGGAGAACAAAAGGTTCAGAATACAGAGCTGTCCTTGTTTCCGGATCGCTTAGAGAGAAAGCAAGCGCCATGTGAAGGCTGGCCCTGCCGGCTCTGCAGGTGTACTTAGTGGGGTTGAGAGGCGCCTCGGTTTGACTCTTCCTGTTTACTGGCGCCGCTTTCTGATTTCTTTATTTCCTATTTACCACCAGGGTTATGGCTGGGGCTTGGTACCTGCATGATGAATCCATCACTCTGGTGCAGTTTCCTCTTCCTCCTCCTCCTCCTCCTCCTCCTCCTCCTCCCCTTTCTCCTCCTCCTCCTCCCTTTCTTTTCTTCCTCCTTCATTTCTGTCTTCCTTCCTTCTTTCCTTCTCTCCTCCCTTCCTTCCTTCCTTCCTTCTTCTCCTCCTTCTCCTTCCCTCATTCTTCTTCTCATAAAGACAGAAACTGAGAGGGAAGGAGTGAGGGACAAGGACAGAGACACCTGCAGCACTGCTTCACCGCTCATGAACCGCCCCCCCCCCCAAGATGGGGACGGGAGGTCTGAACCCAAGCACTGTGCATGGGGCTGTGTGGCGTGGCGCTTCTGTTCCGATCTGGGCAAGGGTGGTGCAGAGAAGGACTTTAACACACAGATCCGAGGTGCTAGGAGGCCTGTGACTGCCACACGCCGAGGTGTCTGTGTCTGCTTAGCATATTTTAGGACAAGCACTTAGAAGTGAGGTGACTGGGGCTGCTTGTTTTCACGGGAGCACTGTGTGAATGTCTGACTTGGTGCTCACGATAGCTACATCAGAGAAAGCAAAGCTTTCTCCGTCGTGAAGAATTTCAGGGATGAGTGGAGTGCTACTTGGTCTCCAGGCTGAGACACCTGGTGGCAGGGTGGGTGTCTTACCGTCTGTGTCTCTAGCTACCACACAAATGGTCGTTAGAGAAAGAAGCGGGGCAGAAAGACCTGCTTCTTTGATGTCTTTCCAGATAGGAAATTAATGAGACACATTACGCTCAGGAGTCATTTTTCAGCTACAAACTCTGCTTCTTCCGAAAGAACACGCGGGAAGTGGTTCGAAGTGATTTCTTGTTCTTCTGAGGAAATTGTGCTTTATTTAGGCAGTTAAAAGAAATCGAAGACAAGATCTTAGAAATCCTGTCATCTTCAGAAGGCAACATATTAGAAGATGAAACTGCCATTAAGATACTGTCCTCGTCCAAGGCCCTGGCGGATGAGATCTCTCAGAAGCAGGAAGTGGCCGAAGAGACGGAGAAAAAGATCGACAGCACCCGCATGGGCTACCGCCCCATCGCCGTCCACTCGACCATCCTGTTCTTCTCCATTGCCGACTTGGCCAACATCGAGCCCATGTACCAGTACTCCCTGACCTGGTTTATCAACCTCTTCATCCTGTCCATTGAAAACTCAGAGAAATCTGAAGTTCTGTCAAAGAGGTACGTGAAAGAACACTGACCACCATTAGCCAGCGTTCGGGGATTGGGGACCGCACTGCTGTTTCATAGCGGCGGTTAGCTGAAGAGACTGCCCACTGCCCCCCGGACTAGACTTGACCCACCAAGCTGACCGCGTGTGACCAAACTCAGGCTACCAGCAGACTGACTTCAGAGACGCGGGATTCCGATCCCGGGAGACTCTAAGCTGAGGAGGCATGCACCTCTTTATGGTGTACAGAATAGATTTACGGTGGGATGACTAGAAGTCAGTTCATGCCCGAGAGTTGTTAGCTGCTTCCACATGCCACAAATTTATATTCTAATATGAGCGTATGTAAAAGTTGTGAGGTAACAAGGTCGAAATAAAACCCTGTTGTGGTTACTTGTGCTGTTGTTACTTACATAGAAGACCTTATAGTACTGCTGGTGATTTACAAATAATCGAACTAAGAGCTTGGCACTAAGTCAGGGAGTGTGTCCACTCTCTCTGCTGCCTTCCAGGTGATTCTTATCCTGGTGTTAAAGCTTCTAGCACAGCACGGCCTAACACAACATTTCTTTTGAATAAAGAAAATAGCTAATCACTGTCCTTTGCCTTTAGAAACTGATTGGTCAATATGAAGCTAGGTACCATAGTTTTGTGACTATCCATATCCACAAAGAAAACTTCATTTAGTTCTCACATTTGCAGTTAAAAATTCCTTTTAAGAAATCCAAAATGCTGATTTCCTATAATCTATGTTGTATGTCTTTGATGGAGTTTGACTAGATTTCTAATCTGCTTACAACAATAATTTTTTCACCATTATTGTCTTATAGGTTCGAAGGAGACTAAGTACAGGTGTGAGGCTTAGCAAACAGTTGTTCAGACATCTGACCACAAAAAGGACAAGAGAGAGGAGTATGGGAGATTATCTTTAGGGGGGGGAAATCCAGAATGTCAGGGTTTAAAATTTATTTTTTAAAACATTTGAAAATGTTTACATTATTTCTTCTCGTTTCCAACATTTTAAAAATTTGCAAGAATTTTACCGAAATTAAAAAACCCCAAAATATGGGGGGCAGGTGGTGGTGCACCTGCTTGAGGGCACAGTTCACAGTGCGCAAGGAGCCCCCGGCCCCCACCTGCAGGGGGAAAGCTTCACGAGTGGTGGAGCAGGGCTGCAGGTGTCTCTCCGTCTCTCTCCCTCTCTACCACCCCTTCCTTCTTGATTTCTGGCTGTCTCTATCCAAATAAGGACAAGACAGAGGAGTATGGGAGATTATCTTTAGGGAGAAAAATCCAGAATGTCAGGGTTTAAAATCTGTTTTTAAAAATATTTGAAAATGTTTAGATTATTTCTTGTCGTTTCCAAAAATAGTTAACACATTTCAATGTAGTGTATTAATGTGCCATGCGCTGCCTGTTTCCTCCCAAAAGGAGTTGTTTCTTGTTAGAAGTCAGTCAGCTGACAGTGAGCTGTAACCGCGGACACGTCTCTCCACTGTGAGAACTTGACGCGGCTGCGTCTGGCCAACAGGGACCCTTGGCCAGCGGGATTGTGACGCACGCACGTGCCCAGTGCTGTGCGGGTTCTGCTGAGAGGATGACGGGTCTGCCTGCCCTCTGCCCTGCAGGCTGCAGATTCTCAAGGACTACTTCACATACTCGCTCTACGTGAACGTGTGCCGCTCGCTCTTCGAGAAGGACAAGCTGCTCTTTTCCTTCTGCCTGACTGTGAATCTGCTGCTGCATGACCACTTGGTGAGGACTGCTTCCATCTTCATTTCACTCTCACTCATTTGACTTTAAATTGTCTTTATTCATGGACTGGGTAGGGGAGGCAGAGGGGGAGAGACACCTGCAGCCCTGCCTCACCACTTCGCGTGGGGACTGGGGGCTTGAACCTGGACTCCAGTATACGGTAATATGTTTGCGCTGCTGGGTCAGTCACCACCTGGTTCCCCCAGGAGCTGCCGCTTTTATTGTTTGCTTCCTCCCTTCCTTCCTTCCTGCCTCCCTGCCTCCCTTCCTTCCTTCCTTCCTTCCTTCCTTCCTTCCTTCCTTCCTCCCTTCCTTTCATTGGTGGAGACAGCCAGAAATCAAGAGGGTAGGGGGAGATAGAGAGGGAGAGAGACAGAGAGATACCTGCTGCCCTGCTTCACCGCTCGTGAAGTTTTCTTCCTACAGGTGGGGACCGGGGACTGGGGGCTTGAACCTTGGTGCTTGCGCTGCACACGTGTGTGTGTGTGTGTGTGTGTGTGTGTGTGTGTGTGTGTGTGTGTATGTGCGTGTGTGCGTGTGTGCGTGCTCAACCAGGTGCACCACCACCCAGCCCCCTGTTTTAGTTTTTAGACAGTAGAAACACAATGTTAGCGTCCATGAAGGTACTGACCTATCAGTTTGTTTAGGAATCATATGCGCCAGAGTGTATAACTGACTAGAGACACTGACGGTGACAGTCACAGCGACCTGTCAGTGTGTTTAGGAATCATATACGCCAGAGTGTGTGACTGACTAGAGACACTGACGGTGACAGTCACAGCGACCTGTCAGTGTGTTTAGGAATCATATACGCCAGAGTGTGTGACTGACTAGAGACACTGACGGTGACAGTCACAGCGACCTGTCAGTGTGTTTAGGAATCATATACGCCAGAGTGTGTGACTGACTAGAGACACTGACGGTGACAGTCACAGCGACCTGTCAGTGTGTTTAGGAATCATATACGCCAGAGTGTGTGACTGACTAGAGACACTGACGGTGACAGTCACAGCGACCTGTCAGTGTGTTTAGGAATCATATACGCCAGAGTGTGTGACTGACTAGAGACACTGACGGTGACAGTCACAGCGACCTGTCAGTGTGTTTAGGAATCATATACGCCAGAGTGTGTGACTGACTAGAGACACTGACGGTGACAGTCACAGCGACCTGTCAGTGTGTTTAGGAATCATATACGCCAGAGTGTGTGACTGACTAGAGACACTGACGGTGACAGTCACAGCGACCTGTCAGTGTGTTTAGGAATCATATACGCCAGAGTGTGTGACTGACTAGAGACACTGACGGTGACAGTCACAGCGACCTGTCAGTGTGTTTAGGAATCATATACGCCAGAGTGTGTGACTGACTAGAGACACTGACGGTGACAGTCACAGCGACCTGTCAGTGTGTTTAGGAATCATATACGCCAGAGTGTGTGACTGACTAGAGACACTGACGGTGACAGTCACAGCGACCTGTCAGTGTGTTTAGGAATCATATACGCCAGAGTGTGTGACTGACTAGAGACACTGACGGTGACAGTCACAGCGACCTGTCAGTGTGTTTAGGAATCATATACGCCAGAGTGTGTGACTGACTAGAGACACTGACGGTGACAGTCACAGCGACCTGTCAGTGTGTTTAGGAATCATATACGCCAGAGTGTGTGACTGACTAGAGACACTGACGGTGACAGTCACAGCGACCTGTCAGTGTGTTTAGGAATCATATACGCCAGAGTGTGTGACTGACTAGAGACACTGACGGTGACAGTCACAGCGACCTGTCAGTGTGTTTAGGAATCATATACGCCAGAGTGTGTGACTGACTAGAGACACTGACGGTGACAGTCACAGCGACCTGTCAGTGTGTTTAGGAATCATATACGCCAGAGTGTGTGACTGACTAGAGACACTGACGGTGACAGTCACAGCGACCTGTCAGTGTGTTTAGGAATCATATACGCCAGAGTGTGTGACTGACTAGAGACACTGACGGTGACAGTCACAGCGACCTGTCAGTGTGTTTAGGAATCATATACGCCAGAGTGTGTGACTGACTAGAGACACTGACGGTGACAGTCACAGCGACCTGTCAGTGTGTTTAGGAATCATATACGCCAGAGTGTGTGACTGACTAGAGACACTGACGGTGACAGTCACAGCGACCTGTCAGTGTGTTTAGGAATCATATACGCCAGAGTGTGTGACTGACTAGAGACACTGACGGTGACAGTCACAGCGACCTGTCAGTGTGTTTAGGAATCATATACGCCAGAGTGTGTGACTGACTAGAGACACTGACGGTGACAGTCACAGCGACCTGTCAGTGTGTTTAGGAATCATATACGCCAGAGTGTGTGACTGACTAGAGACACTGACGGTGACAGTCACAGCGACCTGTCAGTGTGTTTAGGAATCATATACGCCAGAGTGTGTGACTGACTAGAGACACTGACGGTGACAGTCACAGCGACCTGTCAGTGTGTTTAGGAATCATATACGCCAGAGTGTGTGACTGACTAGAGACACTGACGGTGACAGTCACAGCGACCTGTCAGTGTGTTTAGGAATCATATACGCCAGAGTGTGTGACTGACTAGAGACACTGACGGTGACAGTCACAGCGACCTGTCAGTGTGTTTAGGAATCATATACGCCAGAGTGTGTGACTGACTAGAGACACTGACGGTGACAGTCACAGCGACCTGTCAGTGTGTTTAGGAATCATATACGCCAGAGTGTGTGACTGACTAGAGACACTGACGGTGACAGTCACAGCGACCTGTCAGTGTGTTTAGGAATCATATACGCCAGAGTGTGTGACTGACTAGAGACACTGACGGTGACAGTCACAGCGACCTGTCAGTGTGTTTAGGAATCATATACGCCAGAGTGTGTGACTGACTAGAGACACTGACGGTGACAGTCACAGCGACCTGTCAGTGTGTTTAGGAATCATATACGCCAGAGTGTGTGACTGACTAGAGACACTGACGGTGACAGTCACAGCGACCTGTCAGTGTGTTTAGGAATCATATACGCCAGAGTGTGTGACTGACTAGAGACACTGACGGTGACAGTCACAGCGACCTGTCAGTGTGTTTAGGAATCATATACGCCAGAGTGTGTGACTGACTAGAGACACTGACGGTGACAGTCACAGCGACCTGTCAGTGTGTTTAGGAATCATATACGCCAGAGTGTGTGACTGACTAGAGACACTGACGGTGACAGTCACAGCGACCTGTCAGTGTGTTTAGGAATCATATACGCCAGAGTGTGTGACTGACTAGAGACACTGACGGTGACAGTCACAGCGACCTGTCAGTGTGTTTAGGAATCATATACGCCAGAGTGTGTGACTGACTAGAGACACCGACGGTGACAGTCACAGCGACCTGTCAGTGTGTTTAGGAATCATATACGCCAGAGTGTGTGACTGACTAGAGACACCGACGGTGACACTCACAGCGACCTATCAGTGTGTTTAGGAATCATATACGCCAGAGTGTGTGACTGACTAGAGACACCGACGGTGACAGTCACAGCGACCTATCAGTGTGTTTAGGAATCATATACGCCAGAGTGTGTGACTGACTAGAGACACCGACAGTGACAGTCACAGCGACCTATCAGTGTGTTTAGGAATCATATACGCCAGAGTGTGTAACTGACTAGAGACACTAATAATGACAGTTACACTGACGTATCAGAGCAGAGTGAAGTTTAGAGGCAGAAAATCAGGTGAGTTCACTGTGCAACTTTGACCTTCTGTATGTTTAAATTTACAGTAAATTACATATGAATCGCACAATGACGCATGAAGTCTCACTAATGTATGTATTAGTGAATCTTTATTGTATTGACATCTGCAGCAAATAAGAGTAGATAGTGTGATATTTTAAAAGAATTTTCAAGAGTTAGTCAAATACAACCATTTAGGATTAACAATACCTTTCATAACTTTTTACCACGCTTCCATTATTTAAATAACAGGAAGCATTTTAATAACAGAAATCAAACAAATAAATAAGAGTGTATTTCTAGGCTTTTCACTATGCTTCCATTATTTAAGTAACAGGAAGCATTTTATTAACAGGAATTAAACAAATAAATACACTCTTTCATACAACACTTGAGCGGTTATGCCTCCTGCTCAGCTCTGCTGGGGGCATGGTGCATGCAGACTGGGAGCTGGCAGCCTCGGGCACAGACTCTCAGCGCTGCCTCCTGGAGCTCAAGGTTTATCTGCGTCACGCAGGAGGCATTGCTGATTTCTGAAATACAGTCTTTATTCTGGAATTTCTCGCAAAAGTTTCATAGCAGAACCTCATTTTTTTACGCTTTTCCCTTTATTGGGGAAGGGGATTAATGGTTCACAGTCAACAGTCAAGCCAGTCATTGCTCCGTGTGTAGCGTCTCCCAGCTCTCCACACAACTCTCTGACCCCTGCCTCGGTCCTCCTGCCTCGGTCTTACTCCTCCATCCTGTTCCAGGACCTGAGCCCCACCCCACCGCCGACCCCAGAGTCTTTTACTTTAGTGCAATATATCAACTCCAGTCCAAGCTCTGCTCTGTGTTTTCCCTTCTGTTTTTGTTTTTCAACATTTGTCTGAGTGAGATCATCCCATATTCATCCTTCTCTTTCTGGCCGATCTCACTTCACATGATTCCTTCAAGCTCCATCCAAGATGAGGTGATGAATGTGACGTCATCATTTTTAATGGCTAAGTAGTATTCCATTCTGTATCTATACCATGACTTAGCTCAGTCACTCATCTGTTATTGGACACCTGGGTTGCTTCCAGGCTTTAGATATTAAAAATTGTGCTGCTATGAACACAGGTCTTTTTGGGTGGGTGTGTTTGGCTCCTTAGGATCTATCCACAGGAGAACTGCAGGGCTGCAGGTAGGTCCACTTCTAGCCTCCTGTGTGGTCTCCAGACTGCTCCTCATTTTTGTTACTTATTTTAAAAATCATTTTTATTAGTGATTTAATAATGATTGGCAAGATTATGGTGTAAAAGGGGTACAATTCTGTACAATTCTCATCACCAAAGTTCCATGTCCCCTCCCCTCCATTGGAAGCTTCCCTGTTCTTTATCCCTCTGGGAGCAGGGACCTAAATTCTCTATGGGGAGCAGAAGGTGGGAGTTGTGGCTTCTGTCATGGCTTCTCCGCTGGACATGGGTGTTGGCAGGTGGACCCACACCCCCAGCCTGTGTCTGTCTGTCCCTAGTGGGGCAGGGCTCTGGGGAGGGGAGGCTCCAGGACACACGGGGGAGGGCGTCTGCCCAGGGAAGTCAGGATGGCATCATGGCAGCATCTGCAGGTTGGTGGCTGAGTACGGCAGCTGGAGGGTTGACATCACACAACTGGCATCTCTGGACACAGTCTGAAGTGAAACGTGCTGAGGTCGCACTGGCTGCCTTGACTTGGTGGAGCTCTGCAGGTGTGGGATGAAATGTTCTGGGTCAGGAGAAGCATGAAAGAAAATGAGCAAAGCCCCAGAGGTCCCAGGGCTGGGAGAGATGTGGGTTTTACAGGGAATGAGGAAGGTTCCTTGTTGTCTTAGAGTTTAAGAAGGCAATGGAAGGTTATTACTATGCCCAAGTTATTGGGGAGACTGGTTTACTTCGAAAGCCCCACAGTTAGGATTTACTGGACCTCACAAGACCTCACTCCTGTGTGATCCCATTACTGCCATACTGACTCCTCTGCCTGCTTATTTCAGATAGAACGACAGAAAGAGGAAAGAGACAGACTGCAAGGGTGACGACAGCATCACTCCGCATCCTTGAGCTTCCCCTAATGCTCTGGTTCCCCAAGATGGTGCTGTGGCTTGAACCCAAAACTATAGGTGACAAGGTGTAAGCTCCTTAGGGTCAGCTAACTCCTGGCCCTCATTATGTCTCCCTCCGTGTGTTTTATGAAGAGAGAGAGAGAGAGAGAGAGAGAAGGTGTGGTAAGTCAATGGCTTTCTGTTCTTACAATTTTTAAAACTAACAGTACTCCAGAAGGTCATTTTGAAAAACACAGACCTACACAGGAGATATTCAGAGTTTCAGTCTTAAGTTGGCAATGTTGAAGAAAAGGGCCAAAGAGCAGCGAACTGAGATGGGGACATTCTGGCAGCTCGCTAGAGTGGGTGTTCTGGTTTCTTTTGGGCAAACATTAGCCTTGTGACCTAGCAAGTCTGGCAGGAGGTATGGCTGGAACCTGAACGCTGGCTGCCGGCTCTTTTTAAATACTTGTGAGTGCACTGTGTTTGAGACGAACTCACTCTGACTCTTCACGCCGTCTGACTTCCCAAAGATTAATAAGGCCGAGTGGAGATTTCTGCTAACTGGTGGCATCGGGCTGGATAACCCTTACGCCAACCCCTGCACCTGGCTTCCTCAGAAGTCCTGGGATGAAATCTGTCGGCTAGATGACCTGCACGGCTTCAGGACCATCCGCAAAGAGTTCGTGAACTTGAAGGATGGGTGGAAGAAAGTGTATGACAGTCTGGTAAGTTCATGACCATTTGCTCTTTTTTAAATTTTTTATTTATAAAAAGGAAACACTGACAAAAACCATAGGATAGAGAGGTACAACTCCACACAGTTCCCACCACCAGAACTCCGTATCCCACCCCCTTCCCTGATAGCTTTCCTATTCTCTATCCCTCTGGGAGCATGGACCCAGGGTCACTGTGGGATGCAGAAGGTGGGAGGTCTGGCTTCTGTAACTGCTTCCCCGCTGCACATGGGTGTTGACAGGTCAAACCATACTCCCAGCCTGTCTCTCTCTTTCCCTAGTGGGGCAGGGCTCTGGGGAAGCGGAGCTCCAGGACACATTGGTGGGGTCCACGTGCGTATCAGGCTCAGGCAAACAAAACAAAACAAAATAAAACAAAACAAAAACACTAGTATAGCCACGGACCCTTTGGAATATAACTAAAATATGCCTACTAGCTATCTACAAAGCGAGACCCCCCCCCCCGCCCCCAACACTTCATCTGCACTATTCCAGCCTTTAGGTCCATGATTGGTCAGCAATTTGTTTGGCTTTGTATGTTAACCCTCTAACCATGCTCTTAACCCCGCTGTCTGTAAGCAGAGAAAGCGGCATGAAACAGTGTCCCTGTCTTGGGATGAAAGCGAGACTTGAGCTTTGAACAACTGGCCAGGTGTTGTTATATCATCATATGATTATCCTCACCTTGTAAGGCTGCAGCTGGAGTTGCGCATTCAGACTCCCTGGCGTTTGTGAGAACTTGACCTGCATGGTGCTTTAACAGAGCCTGAGTAGCCGGGCCGGGGGTCTGCTTATCCCCTCCTCCTCCTCCCCCTCCTCCTCCTCCTCCCTTGTCCTCTTCCTCTCCTCCTCCTCCTCTCCTCTTCTCCTCCTCCTCCTCCTCCTCCCCCCTCCTCCTTCTCCTCATTCTCTTTCTTCTCCTCCTCTTCCTTCTTAAGAGAGAGAGAGAGATTCCAGAACCTTATGGTTCCACTGCCCCCAGGATGAATTTGTATTCACTTTAATAGATGTATATATAAGGACACAGACACGTGCATGAAGAGAGGGAGAGAATCCTCAACGTTGCCTCGCTGTCTTTGGAGCTGCCCCTGGTACCGTGGTGCTCTCCTGGGGGTGCTGGGGCTTGGACCTGGGGCTTGGCAGTCAGTAAGGTACATACCCTCCTTGCCAAGCTATCTTTCAGTCCACTATTTTATTTGTTTCTTGTGTCATCAGCAGGGCCTGTGGCTCCAGGTCAGTTTCCTTTTTTAGAGAGAGAGAGAGAGAGAGAGAGAGAGGGAAGGGAGAGAGAAAGATGCTATGGCCCCCAAGTTTCTCCAGTATGGTGGGGACCAGGCTCAAACTTGAGTCGTGTTCAGGGCAAAGCAGACACACTATCCAGGTGAGGTAGCTTTGCCAGGCCCTGAATTTAATTTTTTTAATTGTTTATTTGTTTTTATGAGAAGGTGAGAGAGAGAGCAGAGCAAGACTCTGGCAGCTGGGATCCAGGGACCTTCTTGGACCTCATGCAAGTCAGGTGCTCTGCCCAGCAACGAGTTACTGTTAGACTTTGAAATCATAGAAGCCGGTGAGTTAAAATTTTACAAAGCAGCTATTATTTCTGTGGATTTTATTCGATTTTATATTTTATTTTTGCCAGAGCACTGCTGATCCCTGGCTTACGGCAGTTCTGGGTGATTACTGGGCACCGGTGCCTATGCCAGGAACCTGTCACTCCCAGCAACCGCCTTTCCTTTTCCACTCCGCTTTTCTTTGCCATCAGGGTTGTGCCGGGCCAGCACTGCTCTGCTGCTTGTGACGCTTCCTCCCTTGCAGGTGGAGACCGGGGGCCTGGGCCCTGCGCCTGGTGGCGGTGTGTTCCGCTGGCGGGCCTGCCCTTCTTGGGTCTTTTCCCAGCACCCTCTCTCCTGACTTCACGTCGCTCACCAGTGTGCTCCAATACCCTTTTGTTATTAAAAAGTCCCAAAGAAGAAAAAACAGTGCAAGGCTCTCCTTTTGCAGTAAATATTCTTTTATAAATAAGATTAGTTGGTTTTAAAAAATACCTTCAGAGTAATAATGAGAAAAGCTCCATGTACATGTTGATCTTGTTCATAATTGGGGTCCTTTTTTATTTTGATCTATTTCTTTATGAGAAAGATAGAAGGAGAGAGAGACAGAACCAGACATCACTCTGGTATGTGTGTTGCCGGGGATTGAACTCGGGACCCCATGCCTGGGAGGGAGTCCAGTGCTATATCCACCACGCCACCTCCCGGGCCACGGGGAGTCCTTCTGATTCTCAGTGTTCAGCCTGGGACTCGCCTGCTTCGTTCTTAATTTTATTCCTCTGTGCTCCCTCGCTTCACAATCTGTCCCAACCCAGTATAAGTCTTCTTGAGTTTATTTAGTCACTGTGTTTTCTCTAAAAACCAGTTTACAGGTCAAAACCATGTTCTTAGAGACAGTCCCAGAAAAAACACTGAATTCTGTTCTCTGTAATTGTAGGAGCCACACCATGAAAGTTTTCCCGAGGAATGGGAGGATAAAACTAGTGAGTTCCAAAGGATGCTTGTTATTCGTTGCTTGAGGCCTGACAAGGTAAGTCAGGGCTTGCACTCGGTCTCTGTTCTCTTATCTCCACAGGCCTGTCAAAGGGCACTGTGGCTGGGGTGGAGAGGCCTGAGGGAAGTGACCCTGCTTCCTTCTGACTCAACCATCTCCCTGAAGCCGGTGTCTTTGCTAAAACGACAAGAGCTACGAATTGGTCAGACTGTGTTTTTATAGTCAAAGGCAAGACTTGAGGATTCTTTCTTTTGTCTGTTCTTCTCGTTGCCAGTGGGCTAGCACAACAGAGACGGTATTGGCCTTTCAAGCACGCAGTCCCTTTGTTCCCTGAGTTCATTCACAAAGGGCTGTACAACTCTCACCTTCCTCCTAGGTTACCTCACTCAACATGATTCCTTCCAGCTCCATCCACTGTGTCGTCAGAAATATTATTATTATTAATGCCTTTTATCGTAGGGCCTCAGTGCCTGCACTACAAATCTACTGTTCCTAGTGGCCACTTTTTCCTATTTTTTGGATGGGACAGAGAGAAATGGAGAGAGGAGGGGAAGACAGAGATGGGGAGAGACAGACAGACACCTGCAGACCTGCTTCACCGCCTGTGAAGCGACTCCCCTGCAGGTGGGGAGCCGGGGGCTCGAACCAGGATCCTTATGCTGGTCCTTGCACTTCGTTCTATGTGTGCTTAACCCGCTGCGTCACCGCCCGGCCCCCAGTGACATACTTTTTATTTTTGCTGTTCATGAGGTATGAGGAGAGCAAGTGCACTGCAGCTCTGGCATATGGAGGCGCTGGACATCAGAGTGGACGCTTCCAGACCCAGCTTGTTTCCCACACCGGCTGTCTCCTCCCTGGACGGCGTCACATTGGGGGGGGAGGGGAGGAGGCTCCTTCCCCTTCTGTCACCTCAGAACCATCTAGACTTAAGATCACAAATACGGGAGTCGGGCGGTAGCACAGCGGGTTAAGTGCACGTGGCGTAAAGCGCAAGGACCGGTGTAAGGATCCCCGGCTCCCCACTGGCAGGGGGGTTGCCTCTTTAAAAAAAAAAAATCCATAAATAACTGACTATTGCTCCAGTTTAGAAAAATGGTAAGCTCACTAAGTCACCATGAAAAAAAAAAGGTGAATCTGCATTATTGCATTCTTTTAGACCGTAATCCTTTACAATGCTTTATTGATAAGAATGAATGCATCCAGTGGGTCAGTACTTACATGAAGAGTGTTTTAAGTCCCTTTACAAATCAAAGAGCCTCTGGCAACAGTTCCCCACTTCTCAACCCTGAGCAAATTAATAAGCTTTCAATAAGAATCTTGTCAAATCGAAACCGACGCTTTCCTCAGACTCGGTAGAAAGCCTACAGGAATCTGCAGTACCTAGAAAATCCATCAGGAAAGTCAGACCACACACACACACACACACACACTTCTTTCCTTCCTCTGGGGAGATGGTTGCCTAAGTCAGTCTGTGACTTCTGATACCCACAGATTTCGTTTTAAAGGCCCAGCACTGGTGCAGTGAGCTCACAGGCCACGCCCAGTTCTGCTGCCCGTGGACTGACTGGCTCCTGAAGCTTCCTCCACCTTTGAGTGCTGGTGCCACCCACCACCATCTTTCATTATCTAAATTGTGCTTGTTTTCATTTATTTATTGGCTTTCCATAGGACAGAGAGAAATCGAGAGGGAAGGGGGAGATAGAGAGGCAGAGAGACACCTGCAGCCCTGCTTCACCACTTGCAAAGCTTTTTCCCCCTGCAGGTGGGGACCAGGGGCTTGAACCCAGGTCCTGGTGCAGTGTGATGTGTGCGCTCAACCAGGTGGGCCACCACCCGGCCCCAACAATATATAGCTTTTCCACCACAATTTGTTTTCCACTCTCCACCAGCAGTCTAACCTCCGGGGACCATCTGGCATTAAAATGCCGTTGAATCTGAATGTCTGAAGACTCGCGGCAGACTCTGAATGGTCCTCGCACGTGCTTTTGCTCCCCTAGGTGATCCCCATGCTGCAGGAGTTTATCGTCAACCGGCTGGGGCGCCCCTACATTGAGCCGCCTCCCTTCGACTTGTCCAAGGCCTTTGGGGACAGCAACTGCTGTGCTCCCCTCATCTTTGTGCTCTCCCCCGGGGCCGACCCCATGGCCGCCCTGCTAAAATTTGCCGATGACCAGGTATGTTAAATCAGACTCGGTTACCTGACATTATCTGCTTTTTCTTTTCTTTCCTTCCTTTATCTGTGACCTAATACTGATTAACAACATTGCAGGGCAGTAGGGCACAACTCCACACACTCCCAGCACCGGGGCTCTGGATCCCCAGGCCCTGCGTTGGAAGCTCCAACAGGTCTCCTAAGGTTGCAGATATGAGTTCATCATTATTTCTACAACTATCTGTCTATATCTGCCCTTATCTCTTCTTCTTCTTAAAAAAAATTTTTACCTATAAAGTGGAAACACTGACAAGACCATAGGATAAGAGGGGTACAACTCCACACAGAGTTGTCCCCACCACCAGAGCTCCGTATCCCCTCCCCTTCCTGATAGCTTTCCTATTCTCTATCCTCTGGGAGTATGGCCCCATCTTCTCTTTCTTCTCAAGCCACACCTACAGCTATTACTACATCTGAATGTCCCTCCTTTTTCCTCTTCTCTCTCTGGGTCCTGATGGAGCTGGAGTTCAGAGCCCTCAGGGCATCTTCCCCTGACATTTCTCTCCCTCTGGGAGCAGGGACCCCAATTCTTTATGGGGAGCAGCAGGTGGGAGTTCTGGCTTCTGTCATTGCTTCCCCGCTGGACATGGGCATTGGCAGGTGGATCCACACCCCCAGCCTGTCTCTCTCTTTCCCTAGTGGGGGAGGGCTCTGGGGAGGTGGGATCCCAGGACACATGGTGAGGGTGTCTGCCCAGGGAAGTATATTATTATTATTATTTTATTATTATTATTATTTTGCCTCCAGGGTTATCTCTGGGGCTCAGAGGCTCCTGGAGGCTATTTATTCCTTTTTGTTGCCCTTGTTGTTTGTTGTTGTTGTGATTGTCATTGTTCATTGCTGTCATTGTTGTTGCATGAGACAGAGAAATTAAGTCCCATTCCCCACCTGCAGGGGATCCTTCACAAATGGTGAAGAAGCAGGGCTGCAGGTGTCTCTCTATCTCCCCCTTCCCTCTAGATTTCTGGTGGTCTCTACCCCATAAATAAAGATAATAAAAGTAAATTTTAAAAAGACAGAGAGAAATTGAGAGAGGAGGGGAAGAAAGAGAGGGGGAGACAAAGGTAAACACCTGCTCAAACCGGGGTCGTTAAGCAGGTCCTTGTGCTTCTCACCATGTGCACTGAGCCTGACCCGTGATAGTGTTTCTAAAGTAGTCCCTGTAACTGAAGTCCTAGGGATGATTGGACACTAAGATTTTATCAGTTGGGGGATTCCCGACGTTGACAGAGCCTGAGGAAATATCCTGTCGCAGCAATATCGGCACTAGAAATGACTTCTCACCAAATCATAAAGCCAGAGATTGGCTGTAAGGGGAATGTGCCTTTTGTGGGCGGGCCACGGGGGATCTCTGTGACACCGTCTGCACAGCGCGCGGCCTGAGTTGAGCTAATGTTTCTGGTCAGCACCAGGAGCCCGCGAGAGCCTCCCTCACCCTGCGCCTCCTCCCAGTCTCTATAGGAAGGTTGTTGCCCTCCCACAGCAATTCTGTTCCTGCCACCTTGCCAGTCAGAGTGCATTCAAAGAGGCATGTCTCTAGGCTTCAGGAGTCACGAGGTGTGTCTACCACAAATGTTCTTAAGCAGACAGATGGCTGGACGATCTCCACTTGCTCCCCCCTTGGTCTAGTGAGAGTAACGTTTCCCTGCTTCATGCAGATGTTTCTAGAACCATCACCATCTTCCTTGTTTCTCCCCCCGCACACACAGCACGTGTTCTATGTCGTATGTTTGATATACAGAATTTGTGTACATGCAGACTTACACATATGTTTACACATTTTAGCAGGTCCTGTCAGTCTATGTGGGATTCAACCTCTCCAAGGCATAGTATCTCCTTGGCATCTCCTAGTTTCTTTATTTCCTTTCTTTCTCTCTCTCTTTCTTTCTTTCTTTCTTTCTCTCTCTCTCTCTTTCTTTCTTTCTTTCTTTCTTTCTGACTAGAGACAGATAAATTGAGAGGGGGAGGGGGAGCTAGAGAGGGAGAGAGACAGAGAGACACCTGCAGCCCTGCTCCACCACTCGTGAAGCTTCCCCTCTGCAGGTGGGTCTGGGGACTTGAACCCGGGCCCTTGTGCACTGTGGTGTGTGTGCTCAGCCAGGTGCGCCACTGCCTGCCTGCCCCCCGCAGCTCCTCTTAATCCCTCGTCCCACGTTACAAAATGTGGCTATTCTCTGGCCGCTATATGTGCAGTGTGGTGTTGGCATTTGATGGAGATCCCCACTGTCCTGAGACCCCAGCAACATCTCTCTCCATCATTGGGGCCGTGTTCTGTGTGAACGGACAAGCTCTCGCTGGACTCTTACTCGGAGCGAGTTTCTTAGGGCGAGGGTCTGGACCTTTGAGGGTGCCGCAACATTCAGGTTAATACATTGCCTGTTGATGTTTCCTGCAATGACACTGACGACTCTTCCAAATGTGGCTCCAACTCCCGGCATCACTGTCCCCACACGCAGGGGTACGGAGGGTCGAAGCTGAGCTCTCTGTCTCTTGGCCAAGGCCAAGGGCCCATCGCCATGAGGATGTTAGAGAAAGCTGTCAAAGAAGGGACGTGGGTTGTGCTTCAAAATTGTCACCTCGCCACCTCTTGGATGCCAACCCTCGAGAAAGTCTGCGAGGTAAGGGTGCACGTTTATTTTCACCAGACCACGTTCTCTCCTGGGCACTGATAGGTGTGTGACCTCATAGCCCCTCGCCTGTCCTCTGACTGGGAGGCTGCAGGCAGCGGTGTGGCTGAATGAGTACCGGGGAGATGCCTGGGCACTGGGGGCGGAGCAGAATGGGCCGTCAGCCCCAACTCCTTTAAAAGCGAGGCATGTTCAATGAGTGAGAACTCACCTTAGTCCAGAGGGCCAGCCTCAGTGTGGAGCAGAGCACTGGTGGGAAGAGGCACAGGTGGGCGGAGGGCACAGGTGGGCGGAGGCCACAGGTGGGCAGAGGGCACAGGTGGGCAGAGGCAGAGGGCACAGGTGGACAAAAGGCACAGATGGACGGAGGGCACAGGTGGGCTAGGCAGAGGGCACAGGTGGACTGTCTGTCTCATGGTCTGTCCGTCTGTCGGGCACCCTACCCCCTGTTAAGTAGTGTTGTGTGAGCCACCCATCAGAGAAGCACGTAAGAGAGGGAGCGGGCCCAGAAGAGCGGCCCCGAGGCCCAGGACTCAGGGTGCTCTGGTCAAAGGGTAACTCAGAGGAAAAATAACGCCCTCGGTCCTGCGGTTGTTGATGCTATGGCACCTCCCTGCGTTACGGAAGTGCTTCTTTGGGGTCAGGCCGTGGCGCACCTGGTTGAGCGCACACATCACAGGGCACAAGGACCAGGGTTCAAGCCCCTGGCCCCCACCTGCAGGGGGAAGCCTCACAAGTGGTGAAGCAGGGCTGCAGGGGTCTCTCTGTCTCTCTCCCTCTCTCTCGCCTCCTTCTCTCTCAACTTCTCTCTGTCTCCAGCCAATAATAAATAAATACTTTAAAAAAGAAACAAAAGCTTGCAAAAAAGAGAGGTAAATGTGCAATGTATAGAGTGCGGACAGCACTGACACGGGCAGGCGGGCAGGGAGAGGACTGAGGACATGAGGAGAGCGCGCGCAGAGGTGAGGAGTCGTTCCTGGCTGTCCCGCCCTGCCCAGCGCTGACCTGCCGAGTGGTGTGTCTCAGTGCTTCAGGGCATATCTGCACTCGCATTTTAAAATGCTTCCCTTCTTTCCATCCTCACTCAGTATTCTTTCAATTTAGTATCTTTCTGATTCTCACAACTTAACTACAGCAAGAAGAGATTATTACTAGCCTGGTTTTAAGGCAAATGACTTTATTTCTTTCTCTCTTTCTTTCTTTCTTTCTTTTCCCACCAGGAGTTATTGTTGGGGTTAGGTGCCTGCACCATGAATCCACCACTCTGACAGCCATTATATTTATTTATTTATTTATTTATTTTTACTTTTAATATGATAGGACAGAGAGAAATTGAGAGGGGAGAGGAGACAGAAAGAGAGAGGGAGAGAGACGCCTGCAGCCCTGCTTTACCACTCGTGAAGCTCCCCCCACGCCCCGCAGGTGGAGACCCAGGCTTAAACCCAGGTCCTTGCACATGGTGACATTACATTTAACCAAGTGTGCCACTGCCCAGCACCCGAGAATCACCTTCTATAAGTATCTCAATGAAGATCTGAGACTGGGGGGAGGGTCTCAAAGTCCAACTCTGAGTAAATCATGTATCTGTAAGGCTTACAATAGTTCGATTTAATTCTACCCATGGCGTGGCATTGCCTGGGGCCTTCTCCTCGACCCGCTCCCCAAGTCCTGCCGTGACCTGCAGGAGAGACTGTTCAGAATGCTCCCCCCACGTGTGCAGACGGCCGGGAGACGCGTCTTGGATCATGTGTGCCCGTCGCATCTCATTTCTTTCAGGAGCTGAGTCCAGAAGCGACCCACCCCGATTTCCGACTCTGGCTGACAAGTTACCCGTCACCGAACTTCCCTGTGTCCGTCCTGCAGAACGGGGTGAAGATGACCAACGAGGCGCCGAAGGGCCTGCGGGCCAACATCATCCGGTCCTATCTCATGGACCCCATCTCCGACCCCGAGTTCTTCGGCAGCTGCCGGAAGCCGGTCAGTGGCGGCTGAGTCTCGGCCCCCGGGGCCCCTCTGGGCAGGGCGTGTGTGCGCGGGAAGGACTGCAGGCCAGACCGGCCCCTGGCCCGAGAGCTCGGCTCGGTTCCCTGCTCACGGGCTGCGCCGGGTCAGCTGCATTCATGGCTCGTGTTCAGCCCCCCGCCAGCCTCCCTCCTGCTCAGCTGAGACCGGACAGTGGGATGCCATTTCCAGTGTAGCCTGCTGTTAGGAAAGTCAGCCGTGAGCCATTCCGAGCACAGATCCGCGAGGGCGAGAATGTCGTTTCAGGATGTTAGCGAGCCCTATCTTTAGCTCAAACCGTGAAAAGACTTCCTCCATGTAACTGTGATGAGAAGCAGAACACAGGAAGCCCCACTGAGTTCATTGTTGCAATTCTGTACAGCGCTGAGTGTCTTTGGCCTAAAATTGTTCCACAGTGTGTCACCATAATTAAAAGTGGAAGAATCTTTTTTTTTTTTTAAATAAGAGTTGTGGACCCTGTTAAGTTTTTTTTTTTTTTATTAAAGTTCACATTCAGAATGTTTTAAGTACACACCAGAAGAATACATTAACAATGAAGAAGTGATTTCATTCAACAAATCTTGGGGGAGGGGCTGGCAACGGCCCACCTGGTTAAGCGCTCACATTACAGTGTGCCAGGACCCAGGTTCAAGCCCCACATCCCCACCTGCAGGGGGGAAGCGACTCTCTATCTCCCCTACCCTCTCAACTTCCACCTGTCCTGTCAAATAAAAATAGAGAAAAAATACATGATGAGGATGACGGTGACCCCTCAGGCCTTCTAGTGTGAGCTCTCCAGAGCGCTTTGTGCCAATCCAAGGACTCAGCGCTTTCTGAAGTGTTCTGACCTTTGCTGCGTGAGGCCCAGATCACCACGTGGAGCAGGGGAGTTCCAGCCGCTGCGTCCTGTTCAGCTCCTGTCCTCTGAGCAGAAGTGGCCTGAGAATAGATTGGGAACATCCACACACGCTCACACACGATCACACACGCTCACACACGCTCACACACACATGGAGATGGAACATGTGAGTGGGACCCCTCCACATGTGCTCTGCATGACAGCCTGCAGCTTCAGCCTGCCTGCCAGGATTGCTAGTCATTCTCCTCCCCGCCTCTTCCTTCTCCTCCTCCTCTCCCTCCTTTTCCTCCTCCTCCTCCTCCTTTCTCTTCTCCTCCTCCTCTTCCTCCTTGTTCTTCTCCTCCTCCTCCTCGTCCTTCTCATTCTATACTGGGTGCCCCTTCTACAGAGAGAAAGAGAACCCTGACCACACGTGATATCCCATGTGCTACTTTTTCTCGATTCTCTGACACATACCTGAAATAGTTTCAGACCCAACATGGTGAGTTTCTTCTCTCCCACCTCTCTAGCGAAATTAATGATATGATGCTCTTACCCCTGACTCTTCTATTTTTAAAATTTTATTTATTATTAGGGATATTGAGAGGGGCAGGGGAGGTAGAGAGGGAGAGAGACAGACACCTGCAGCCCTGCTTCACCACTCGTGAAGCTCTCTCCTTGCAGGTGGGGACCAGAGGCTTGAACCCGGGTCCTTGCGCACTGTGGCGAGTGCATTCAACCTGGTGCGCCACCACCCGGCCCCCCCTTCCTCTGATTCCATAGGGGAAGCTTTCTTCCCTCCTTGTACAGAGCCTTACGCAAACTCCTACCTCACGACTTTCCTGGTTCTTGTCAGGCAGCAGGGCTGTTTGAAAAGCTGAGTTCAGATTTGATCTCCAAGTGAGAAACCGCAGTACAGTCTAGTGACCAACACTTCACATGCTGTTACCGAAAAGTTGCCAGAAACATGTGGGTGGCCACTCAGCTTCCATCAGAAAGTCCTTCTTGAAGACCTGCCCAGCACCTTTGAGTCTTTCCTTCCGAGAATTCCTTCCTTCCTGACGCAGCTTCCAGAATCCTGCAGCGTGACGTGAAACTAGACAGCTCAACCAGGCTCTGAAAACCACAAGACACACAGTCATTTGCACTAACTGAACATGCCTACAAATGGAGACATATATTTATATATATGCAAGTATACATTTGCTTAAATAACCTGCAGAAACACATTCACTCTGTGTAAGTTATACTTAGAGGCGGATATATTTACAAGCAAAGGAAATCAACTATTTTCACTTTTAAAAAAATTTAATTTTATAAAATGGAAAAATCGAGGAGACCATAGGCTAAGAGGGGTGCAACTCCACACAGCTCCCACCCCCGGAGCTCCGTATCCCACCCCTCCCTTGAAGCGTCCCTGTTGGTTATTCCTCTGGGAGCATGGACCCAGGGTCCCTGTGGGGTGCTCATTCTCAAAACAGCACAGCGCCGGAGGAATGACGGGCCGGCCGGCACTGTCTCTTCCGGTTGCAGGAGGAATTCAAGAAGCTGCTGTACGGCCTCTGCTTCTTTCACGCTTTGGTACAAGAGAGACGCAAATTCGGGCCCCTGGGCTGGAACATCCCCTACGAGTTCAACGAGACGGACCTGAGGATCAGCGCGCAGCAGCTGCACATGTTCCTGAACCAGTACGAGGTAGGCGCCCTGAGGCCGCGGCCACACGCTGCCTGATGTCTGCTCTGTACGATCAGCCCAGGAAACGTCCGTCTGTCCTGACGGCGGCGTCCTGGGCGCCCCGGCGGGTGGTGAGGGTGTCCTGACTTATCGGGAGCCTCCGTGCCACCATTCATCACACAAGTGGATGGATGGATGCCTGGGAACTGAAAACTGCTCATGTTTTCATGTAGTGACTTAGAAGAGGAGCTGAGACAACTACAAACTAACCAATGATCACACAGATCACAGTGAGCAAGGACCCGGGTTCAAGACCCTGGTCCCCACCTTCAGGGGAACAGTTTTCTGAGCGGTGAAGCTGAGCTGCAGGTGTCTGTCTGTCTCTCTCCTTTTCTCTGTCCCCTGACCTCTCGATATCTGGCTGTCTCTATCCAATAAATAAAGATTTAAAAAATGAGTCTTTCCCCAAAATAAATAAATAAATAAAGTTTCAAAATGGAAAGAAAGAAAAAAAAAACAGACTAATTCCCTTCTGTTTTGGAGCAAGAATATCTTTAGAGAAATGTCATTTATACTCTGATTCCAGAGTTTGGGCCATCTGTGAAGAAAGAAAATAAACAAAAACCAGACTATGTCAGCCCTTGATGTTAAGCTAAAGTGTAGATTCTAGGAAGAGCCTGATGTCATGTCAACCACATCTTAGCCCTCAGATTCTCATATATACACGTGTCCACGCGCGTGCACACACACACACTCACACACAC